>NW_026925064.1:0-25293 GCF_032062105.1 Saccostrea cuccullata
CCCCCTGTCCCCCCCCCCCTTTTTTCTCTTTTTTTTTTCTTTCTTTGATTCTATTATTTGCGGCAATTGCAACTTTCATTCTCAATAATGGAGTTTTAAAGAAGTACATTTTTTTCTTTCATATATTTCAGACGGTGAGGATCCAGACAAGGGCTCGTCAGAGACCTTAAACACAGCATCTGGGAAACATGACGAGGTGGGGTATAAAGAATTATATTGACTTTATGTAAAAAGGTTTATACATTGATTTATAAATTGATTAAGAATAATTGTAGAATTGTCTTCTGATATTTGTAACATTCATATGTTTGTCAGGCTAGCTAAACAGACCTTGAAATGTGGCAGTGTTGTACCCATAATCCTCTTAAACATGCGGTTTTTCGAGATAAAAATACTTTCCCCCAAATAAATAAATGATGATAATAATCAAACCATCAAACAAACAACCAAACAACAACAGCAAACAGCAAAAACAATTCCATAGAAAGAAAGAGAGCCCAAACTGCAGTCGCCGAGTTCTCCTGAGTCAGCAACACTATAAGGTATCACACCTGTAATTGTTTTCACTATATAATTCTATATAGAATAAAAAAATCGTTAAAAATCAGGTATGTGTTTACATGAAAAAATATTTAGCAGGAGATGTTAAACAGTACCTGTCACATTAGCCGAGTCCAAAAAACAGGGTACCTACACGGCATTTTCTTATTTTTTCCATCTGCAAACAGGGCTACCCTCAAACCCACGTGTTTTCAGCATGTTTAAAAACATTTCCGGTGCACTCCAGGAAGTAGCCTCCTATGCCCTGAAAAAATAGCTCCTGTCAAAAAACTTTATCTATTTACAAAATACATTAAATTTACTAGGTACAGGTACCAAAGTTGTAAAAATGGCTTGGAAGAATGTAGAAAAACGCCTCAAAACAAAAGAAAATTAATTTTATATATATGAACCTACATTTGACTTAGTTCATTTTGATTGGTCAATTACCGGTGTGATACCTTGAAGGACCTTTGAGGGTGTTCGATTTTTTTTTCATTTTTAGCTCACCTGAGCCGAAGGCTCAAGTGAGCTTTTCTGATCACATTTTGTCCGGCGTCCGTCTGTCTGTCTGTCTGTCCGTCTGTCTGTCCGTCTGTCTGTAAACTTTTCACATTTTCGACTTCTTCTCAAGAACCGCCGGGCCAATTTCGACCAAACTTGCCACAAAGTATCCTTGGGCGAAGGGGATTCAAGTTTGTTCAAAATAAAGGACCACGCCTTCATTCAAGGGGAGATAATTGGGAATTAATGAAAATTTGGTGGCATGTTTTAAAAATCTTCTTCTCAAGAACCACTGTGCCAGGAAAGATGAAACTTATGAGAAGGGATCCTCAGGTAGTGTAGAATCAAATTTGTTCAAATCATGACCCCCAGGGGTAGGGCGGGGCCAACATGGCCGACCAAAGTTTTACATAGAAATATATAGGAAATTTCTTTAAAAATCTTCTCCTCAAGAATAGCAAAGCCATATTTGATCATATTTATATGGAAGCATCCTCAGGTGATGTAGATTCAATTTTTTTCAAATCATGACCCCCAGGGGTAGGGCGGGGCCAAAATGGCCGACCAAAGTTTTACATAGAAATATATAGGAAATTTCTTTAAAAATCTTCTCCTCAAGAACAACAAAGCCATAATTGATCATATTTATATGGAAGCATCCTCAGGTAGTGTAGATTCAAGTTTGTTCAAATCATGACCCCCAGGGTTAGGGTGGGGCCAAAATGGCCGACCAAAGTTTTACATAGAAATATATAGCAAATGTCTTTAAAAATCAGCAAAGCCATAATTGAACATATTTATATAGAAGCATCCTCAGGTAGTGTAGATTCAAGTTTGTTCTAATCATGACCTCCAGGGGTAGGGCGGGGCCAAAATGGCCGACCAAAGATTTACATAGAAATGTATAGGAAAATTCTATAAAAATCTTCTTCTCAAGAATAACAAAGCCATAATTGATCATATTTATATGGAAGCATCTTCAGGTAGTGTAGACTCAAGTTTGTTCGAATCATGACCCCCAGGGGTAGGGCGGGGCCAAAATGGCCGACCAAAGATTTACATAGAAATGTATAGGAAAATTCTATAAAAATCTTCTTCTCAAGAATAACAAAGCCATAATTGATCATGTGTATATGGAAGCATCCTCAGGTAGTGTAGATTCAAGTTTGTTCGAATCATGACCCCCAGGGGTAGGGCGGGGCCAAAATGGCCGACCAAAGTTTTACATAGAAATGTATAGGAAAATTCTTTAAAAATCTTCTTCTTAAGAATAGCAAAGCCATGATTGGTCATAGGACTACTTTTGGATTCAAACTTTTCAATAATAAACCAAATTCTACTATTTCTTACCCACAGTGCTCAGGTGAGCGATGTGGCCCATGGGCCTCTTGTTGCACCTTAGATTCATTAAACAATTGTCCCCAACATCCTTAAGTCTGGTGATCTAAATCCCTTTATTTCTGAAGATATGAAGCATTTATCTCCCTTACTCCAGAGCAGTCAAGAATAACACACAGAGCACTCTGGAAGCAGTTTTTTGTGCATCTTTTGAAGCAGAATTTCATCCTTAAAAGAATAAGCTTGGCAACCAATTTTTTATCTGTGGAGAGTATATGCTTTGTTCTTCACAACAAACAAAAAAAGAGGTTACAAGTCTAAGACCATTATGTAATTATTACATAACAAAGTTGCATTTTCCCCTTCAAAGAATGAACAAAAATACAGAAATTGTTAAATACTGGGTTGATAATGAAAACTGTATCTGGTCAATTTATGTTCCAAATAAAGCCTAGGTATTTGTCTACAAGATGCTGTGAAGAAGTTTATCTAAATGCTGTGTTGTAACCCAGGGCAGTCTTAATGATATCAGCATCTAGGGAGGTTCTTGACAGCTCCCACACTCCAATAAACTGGCTTTGATGATTAGAAAATGGAGACAACAATTCAGATGTAATTTATTGTTGTGATTTATGTAACTGGCTTTCTCTTAAGACACAAAGTAGCCATGAAATTTCAATTTAACATGCATAATTATTCTCTTTTCATGGATTTACTCAGGAATTCCAAAGGTGTTTAATGAATTTCCATGATTTATGCAAGATTACATCTGTTTGTTTCACCAAATTTACATAAAAAATAAAAATTCAAATTTTAAAATATAAATATTAAACATTTTTATGGGTTTGAACACATTTACATGTAACAAAATGCATCACAGAGACCAGTTTCAGGACATCCTCCATGAATCTTTGAGGTGGGTGGGTGTACAAAAACTGCTGATAAAATTTATAGGAGGTGACCTGAGAAGAAAGGTGCACCTTATTAGCTGAATTATAGTTATTCTGATATTTTAATTATGTAAATATCCAAATTTCTTCATCAGTTAAATTTACAATTTATTAATATTTCAGTACAATGATATCCTTAATAGATCATGCTCATATAAGCATCACTGACTGAGACTTAAATCAAAAGTGACAGTCAACACCTACATATAAATGAAAAAAATAACAAAAAACAGTCTCCGACAAACTGAGAAAACATGAATGTCAGCTGCAAAAGCATGAATAAAGTCCTGAGAACCACAAGAGGCATGCCATGGTGCTAAGTGACATTCTGCACTACATGTATGATGCATGATTAGAACTCAGAATAAGTATTATCATGCAGACTCTGACAGTATTTAAGGATATTTTGGTCATAACCTTCCTTCCTGTGAAAAATTCTTAAAGAATTTTACTTATGTAGCTTATGTTTGAAGTTTATTAGACAGATCTGACTCATTTCATTATTTCTATTCTTCCAATGCAGTAACATATGTATCAATGGAGGTGTGAATAAATTAAAATAAAGCATATATCTGTAGAAATTATCATTCTGTGAGAACATATTTTACTTATTTACATTTTATCGCAGTTGTCGCTTGTGCTGAAAATTCATTCGCAAACCTAGAATTAGTCTATTCTTGAAAAATCAGCTTTAACACCCTTTACTTCAAAGTCTGTAGATACTATAATTGACTGCGGTCAGCTGATGCAAATAATGTTAAGTCATATAAAATGAAAAAACAACATTCTCTGACTTCTTTCTACATTTCAGATGCATAATGCTACCTTTTTACTCATATTTTAAAGAAGTGAGTGTAAAAAATAACCTATTGTTAATTTTAACACAGAAATCTGTGAAAAATAATGTAAATTCTAATTCTAATTTTAAAATTGTGTGTTTCCTAACAAAAAGTTAGTAAAATCACATATTCTGTTGAAATATGCCTTTTAAATATGAAAAATGTCTTTAATAACGATTTAAATGATTTTTCATAATCACCTTCAAGGTATCACACCGGTAATTGTTTTCACTATATAATTCTATTTAGAATAAAAAATCGTTAAAAATCAGGTATGTGTTTACATGAAAAAATATTTAGCAGGAGATGTTAAACATTACCTGTCACATTAGCTGACACCAAAAAAACAGGGTACCCACACGGCATTTTCGGACTTTTTCCATCTGCAAACAGGGCTACCCTCAAATCCACGTGTTTTCACTTTGTTTATAAACACCTCGAGTGCATCACAGGAAGTAGCCTCCTATGCCCTGAAAAAAATAGTTCCTGTCAAAAACCTTTCTTTATTCACAAAGTACATAAAATTTACTAGGCTAAGAAAATAGAAAAACGCCTCAAAACAAAAGAAAATTAATTTTATATATATGAACCTACATTTGACTAAGTTCACTTTGATTGGTCAATTACCGGTGTGATACCTTGAAGGACCTTTGAGGGTGTTCGATTTTTTTTTCATTTTTAGCTCACCTGAGCCGAAGGCTCAAGTGAGCTTTTCTGATCACATTTTGTCCGGCGTCCGTCTGTCTGTCTGTCTGTCTGTCCGTCTGTCTGTCCGTCTGTCTGTAAACTTTTCACATTTTCGACTTCTTCTCAAGAACCGCCGGGCCAATTTCGACCAAACTTGCCACAAAGTATCCTTGGGCGAAGGGGATTCAAGTTTGTTCAAATAAAGGGCCACGCCCTCATTCAAGGGGAGATAATTGGGAATTAATGAAAATTTGGTGGCATGTTTTAAAAATCTTCTTCTCAAGAACCACTGTGCCAGGAAAGATGAAACTTATGGGGAAACATCCTCAGGTAGTGTAGATTCAAATTTGTTCAAATCATGACCCCCAGGGGTAGGGCGGGGCCAACATGGCCGACCAAAGTTTTACATAGAAATATATAGGAAATTTCTTTAAAAATCTTCTTCTCAAGAATAGCAAAGCCATATTTGATCATATTTATATGGAAGCATCCTCAGGTGATGTAGATTCAAGTTTTTTCAAATCATGACCCCCAGGGGTAGGGCGGGGCCAAAATGGCCGACCAAAGTTTTACATAGAAATATATAGGAAATTTCTTTAAAAATCTTCTCCTCAAGAACAACAAAGCCATAATTGATCATATTTATATAGAAGCATCCTCAGGTAGTGTAGATTCAAGTTTGTTCAAATCATGACACCCAGGGTTAGGGTGGGGCCAAAATGGCCGACCAAAGTTTTACATAGAAATATATAGGAAAATTCTTTAAAAATCAGCAAAGCCATAATTGATCATATTTATATAGAAGCATCCTCAGGTAGTGTAGATTCAAGTTTGTTCAAATCATGACCTCCAGGGGTAGGGCGGGGCCAAAATGGCCGACCAAAGATTTACATAGAAATATATAGGAAAATTCTATAAAAATCTTCTTCCTCAAGAATAACAAAGCCATAATTGATCATATTTATATGGAAGCATCTTCAGGTAGTGTAGACTCAAGTTTGTTCGAATCATGACCCCCAGGGGTAGGGCGGGGCCAAAATGGCCGACCAAAGTTTTACATAGAAATGTATAGGAAAATTCTATAAAAATCTTCTTCTCAAGAATAACAAAGCCATAATTGATCATATTTATATGGAAGCATCCTCAGGTAGTGTAGATTCAAGTTTGTTCGAATCATGACCCCCAGGGGTAGGGCGGGGCCAAAATGGCCGACCAAAGTTTTACATAGAAATGTATAGGAAAATTCTTTAAAAATCTTCTTCTTAAGAATAGCAAAGTCATGATTGGTCATAGGGCTACTTTTGGATTTAAGCTTTTCAAGTATAAACCAATTCTGCTTTTTCCTAACCACAGTGCTCAGGTGAGCGATGTGGCCCATGGGCCTTTTGTTGCACCTTAGATTCATTAAACAATTGTCCCCAACATCCTTAAGTCTGGTGATCTAAATCCCCTTATTTCTGAAGATATGAAGCATTTATCTCCCTTACTCCAGAGCAGTCAAGAATAACACACAGAGCACTCTGGAAGCAGTTTTTTGTGCATCTTTTGAAGCAGAATTTCATCCTTAAAAGAATAAGCTTGGCAACCAATTTTTTATCTGTGGAGAGTATATGCTTTGTTCTTCACAACAAACAAAAAAAGAGGTTACAAGTCTAAGACCATTATGTAATTATTACATAACAAAGTTGCATTTTCCCCTTCAAAGAATGAACAAAATACAGAAATTGTTAAATACTGGGTTGATAATGAAAACTGTATCTGGTCAATTTATGTTCCAAATAAAGCCTAGGTATTTGTCTACAAGATGCTGTAAAGAAGTTTATCTAAATGCTGTGTTGTAACTCAGGGCAGTCTTAATGATATCAGCATCTAGGGAGGTTCTTGACAGCTCCCACACTCCAATAAACTGGCTTTGATGATTAGAAAATGGAGACAACAATTCAGATGTAATTTATTGTTGTGATTTATGTAACTGGCTTTCTCTTAAGACACAAAGTAGCCATGAAATTTCAATTTAACATGCATAATTATTCTCTTTTCATGGATTTACTCAGGAATTCCAAAGGTGTTTAATGAATTTCCATGATTTATGCAAGATTACATCTGTTTGTTTCACCAAATTTACATAAAAAATAAAAATTCAAATTTTAAAATATAAATATTAAACATTTTTATGGGTTTGAACACATTTACATGTAACAAAATGCATCACAGAGACCAGTTTCAGGACATCCTCCATGAATCTTTGAGGTGGGTGGGTGTACAAAAACTGCTGATAAAATTTATAGGAGGTGACCTGAGAAGAAAGGTGCACCTTATTAGCTGAATTATAGTTATTCTGATATTTTAATTATGTAAATATCCAAATTTCTTCATCAGTTAAATTTACAATTTATTAATATTTCAGTACAATGATATCCTTAATAGATCATGCTCATATAAGCATCACTGACTGAGACTTAAATCAAAAGTGACAGTCAACACCTACATATAAATGAAAAAAATAACAAAAAACAGTCTCCGACAAACTGAGAAAACATGAATGTCAGCTGCAAAAGCATGAATAAAGTCCTGAGAACCACAAGAGGCATGCCATGGTGCTAAGTGACATTCTGCACTACATGTATGATGCATGATTAGAACTCAGAATAAGTATTATCATGCAGACTCTGACAGTATTTAAGGATATTTTGGTCATAACCTTCCTTCCTGTGAAAAATTCTTAAAGAATTTTACTTATGTAGCTTATGTTTGAAGTTTATTAGACAGATCTGACTCATTTCATTATTTCTATTCTTCCAATGCAGTAACATATGTATCAATGGAGGTGTGAATAAATTAAAATAAAGCATATATCTGTAGAAATTATCATTCTGTGAGAACATATTTTACTTATTTACATTTTATCGCAGTTGTCGCTTGTGCTGAAAATTCATTCGCAAACCTAGAATTAGTCTATTCTTGAAAAATCAGCTTTAACACCCTTTACTTCAAAGTCTGTAGATACTATAATTGACTGCGGTCAGCTGATGCAAATAATGTTAAGTCATATAAAATGAAAAAACAACATTCTCTGACTTCTTTCTACATTTCAGATGCATAATGCTACCTTTTTACTCATATTTTAAAGAAGTGAGTGTAAAAAATAACCTATTGTTAATTTTAACACAGAAATCTGTGAAAAATAATGTAAATTCTAATTCTAATTTTAAAATTGTGTGTTTCCTAACAAAAAGTTAGTAAAATCACATATTCTGTTGAAATATGCCTTTTAAATATGAAAAATGTCTTTAATAACGATTTAAATGATTTTTCATAATCACCTTCAAGGTATCACACCGGTAATTGTTTTCACTATATAATTCTATTTAGAATAAAAAATCGTTAAAAATCAGGTATGTGTTTACATGAAAAAATATTTAGCAGGAGATGTTAAACATTACCTGTCACATTAGCTGACACCAAAAAAACAGGGTACCCACACGGCATTTTCGGACTTTTTCCATCTGCAAACAGGGCTACCCTCAAATCCACGTGTTTTCACTTTGTTTATAAACACCTCGAGTGCATCACAGGAAGTAGCCTCCTATGCCCTGAAAAAAATAGTTCCTGTCAAAAACCTTTCTTTATTCACAAAGTACATAAAATTTACTAGGCTAAGAAAATAGAAAAACGCCTCAAAACAAAAGAAAATTAATTTTATATATATGAACCTACATTTGACTAAGTTCACTTTGATTGGTCAATTACCGGTGTGATACCTTGAAGGACCTTTGAGGGTGTTCGATTTTTTTTTCATTTTTAGCTCACCTGAGCCGAAGGCTCAAGTGAGCTTTTCTGATCACATTTTGTCCGGCGTCCGTCTGTCTGTCTGTCTGTCTGTCCGTCTGTCTGTCCGTCTGTCTGTAAACTTTTCACATTTTCGACTTCTTCTCAAGAACCGCCGGGCCAATTTCGACCAAACTTGCCACAAAGTATCCTTGGGCGAAGGGGATTCAAGTTTGTTCAAATAAAGGGCCACGCCCTCATTCAAGGGGAGATAATTGGGAATTAATGAAAATTTGGTGGCATGTTTTAAAAATCTTCTTCTCAAGAACCACTGTGCCAGGAAAGATGAAACTTATGGGGAAACATCCTCAGGTAGTGTAGATTCAAATTTGTTCAAATCATGACCCCCAGGGGTAGGGCGGGGCCAACATGGCCGACCAAAGTTTTACATAGAAATATATAGGAAATTTCTTTAAAAATCTTCTTCTCAAGAATAGCAAAGCCATATTTGATCATATTTATATGGAAGCATCCTCAGGTGATGTAGATTCAAGTTTTTTCAAATCATGACCCCCAGGGGTAGGGCGGGGCCAAAATGGCCGACCAAAGTTTTACATAGAAATATATAGGAAATTTCTTTAAAAATCTTCTCCTCAAGAACAACAAAGCCATAATTGATCATATTTATATAGAAGCATCCTCAGGTAGTGTAGATTCAAGTTTGTTCAAATCATGACACCCAGGGTTAGGGTGGGGCCAAAATGGCCGACCAAAGTTTTACATAGAAATATATAGGAAAATTCTTTAAAAATCAGCAAAGCCATAATTGATCATATTTATATAGAAGCATCCTCAGGTAGTGTAGATTCAAGTTTGTTCAAATCATGACCTCCAGGGGTAGGGCGGGGCCAAAATGGCCGACCAAAGATTTACATAGAAATATATAGGAAAATTCTATAAAAATCTTCTTCCTCAAGAATAACAAAGCCATAATTGATCATATTTATATGGAAGCATCTTCAGGTAGTGTAGACTCAAGTTTGTTCGAATCATGACCCCCAGGGGTAGGGCGGGGCCAAAATGGCCGACCAAAGATTTACATAGAAATGTATAGGAAAATTCTATAAAAATCTTCTTCTCAAGAATAACAAAGCCATAATTGATCATATTTATATGGAAGCATCCTCAGGTAGTGTAGATTCAAGTTTGTTCGAATCATGACCCCCAGGGGTAGGGCGGGGCCAAAATGGCCGACCAAAGTTTTACATAGAAATGTATAGGAAAATTCTTTAAAAATCTTCTTCTTAAGAATAGCAAAGTCATGATTGGTCATAGGGCTACTTTTGGATTTAAGCTTTTCAAGTATAAACCAATTCTGCTTTTTCCTAACCACAGTGCTCAGGTGAGCGATGTGGCCCATGGGCCTTTTGTTGCACCTTAGATTCATTAAACAATTGTCCCCAACATCCTTAAGTCTGGTGATCTAAATCCCCTTATTTCTGAAGATATGAAGCATTTATCTCCCTTACTCCAGAGCAGTCAAGAATAACACACAGAGCACTCTGGAAGCAGTTTTTTGTGCATCTTTTGAAGCAGAATTTCATCCTTAAAAGAATAAGCTTGGCAACCAATTTTTTATCTGTGGAGAGTATATGCTTTGTTCTTCACAACAAACAAAAAAAGAGGTTACAAGTCTAAGACCATTATGTAATTATTACATAACAAAGTTGCATTTTCCCCTTCAAAGAATGAACAAAATACAGAAATTGTTAAATACTGGGTTGATAATGAAAACTGTATCTGGTCAATTTATGTTCCAAATAAAGCCTAGGTATTTGTCTACAAGATGCTGTAAAGAAGTTTATCTAAATGCTGTGTTGTAACTCAGGGCAGTCTTAATGATATCAGCATCTAGGGAGGTTCTTGACAGCTCCCACACTCCAATAAACTGGCTTTGATGATTAGAAAATGGAGACAACAATTCAGATGTAATTTATTGTTGTGATTTATGTAACTGGCTTTCTCTTAAGACACAAAGTAGCCATGAAATTTCAATTTAACATGCATAATTATTCTCTTTTCATGGATTTACTCAGGAATTCCAAAGGTGTTTAATGAATTTCCATGATTTATGCAAGATTACATCTGTTTGTTTCACCAAATTTACATAAAAAATAAAAATTCAAATTTTAAAATATAAATATTAAACATTTTTATTGGTTTGAACACATTTACATGTAACAAAATGCATCACAGAGACCAGTTTCAGGACATCCTCCATGAATCTTTGAGGTGGGTGGGTGTACAAAAACTGCTGATAAAATTTATAGGAGGTGACCTGAGAAGAAAGGTGCACCTTATTAGCTGAATTATAGTTATTCTGATATTTTAATTATGTAAATATCCAAATTTCTTCATCAGTTAAATTTACAATTTATTAATATTTCAGTACAATGATATCCTTAATAGATCATGCTCATATAAGCATCACTGACTGAGACTTAAATCAAAAGTGACAGTCAACACCTACATATAAATGAAAAAAATAACAAAAACAGTCTCCGACAAACTGAGAAAACATGAATGTCAGCTGCAAAAGCATGAATAAAGTCCTGAGAACCACAAGAGGCATGCCATGGTGCTAAGTGACATTCTGCACTACATGTATGATGCATGATTAGAACTAAGAATAAGTATTATCATGCAGACTCTGACAGTATTTAAGGATATTTTGGTCATAACCTTCCTTCCTGTGAAAAATTCTTAAAGAATTTTACTTATGTAGCTTATGTTTGAAGTTTATTAGACAGATCTGACTCATTTCATTATTTCTATTCTTCCAATGCAGTAACATATGTATCAATGGAGGTGTGAATAAATTAAAATAAAGCATATATCTGTAGAAATTATCATTCTGTGAGAACATATTTTACTTATTTACATTTTATCGCAGTTGTCGCTTGTGCTGAAAATTCATTCGCAAACCTAGAATTAGTCTATTCTTGAAAAATCAGCTTTAACACCCTTTACTTCAAAGTCTGTAGATACTATAATTGACTGCGGTCAGCTGATGCAAATAATGTTAAGTCATATAAAATGAAAAAACAACATTCTCTGACTTCTTTCTACATTTCAGATGCATAATGCTACCTTTTTACTCATATTTTAAAGAAGTGAGTGTAAAAAATAACCTATTGTTAATTTTAACACAGAAATCTGTGAAAAATAATGTAAATTCTAATTCTAATTTTAAAATTGTGTGTTTCCTAACAAAAAGTTAGTAAAATCACATATTCTGTTGAAATATGCCTTTTAAATATGAAAAATGTCTTTAATAACGATTTAAATGATTTTTCATAATCACCTTCAAGGTATCACACCGGTAATTGTTTTCACTATATAATTCTATTTAGAATAAAAAATCGTTAAAAATCAGGTATGTGTTTACATGAAAAAATATTTAGCAGGAGATGTTAAACATTACCTGTCACATTAGCTGACACCAAAAAAACAGGGTACCCACACGGCATTTTCGGACTTTTTCCATCTGCAAACAGGGCTACCCTCAAATCCACGTGTTTTCACTTTGTTTATAAACACCTCGAGTGCATCACAGGAAGTAGCCTCCTATGCCCTGAAAAAAATAGTTCCTGTCAAAAACCTTTCTTTATTCACAAAGTACATAAAATTTACTAGGCTAAGAAAATAGAAAAACGCCTCAAAACAAAAGAAAATTAATTTTATATATATGAACCTACATTTGACTAAGTTCACTTTGATTGGTCAATTACCGGTGTGATACCTTGAAGGACCTTTGAGGGTGTTCGATTTTTTTTTCATTTTTAGCTCACCTGAGCCGAAGGCTCAAGTGAGCTTTTCTGATCACATTTTGTCCGGCGTCCGTCTGTCTGTCTGTCTGTCTGTCCGTCTGTCTGTCCGTCTGTCTGTAAACTTTTCACATTTTCGACTTCTTCTCAAGAACCGCCGGGCCAATTTCGACCAAACTTGCCACAAAGTATCCTTGGGCGAAGGGGATTCAAGTTTGTTCAAATAAAGGGCCACGCCCTCATTCAAGGGGAGATAATTGGGAATTAATGAAAATTTGGTGGCATGTTTTAAAAATCTTCTTCTCAAGAACCACTGTGCCAGGAAAGATGAAACTTATGGGGAAACATCCTCAGGTAGTGTAGATTCAAGTTTGTTCAAATCATGACCCCCAGGGGTAGGGCGGGGCCAAAACGGCTGACCAAAGTTTTACATAGAAATATATAGGAAATTTCTTTAAAAATCTTCTTCTCAAGAATAGCAAAGCCATATTTGATCATATTTATATGGAAGCATCCTCAGGTGATGTAGATTCAAGTTTTTTCAAATCATGACCCCCAGGGGTAGGGCGGGGCCAAAATGGCCGACCAAAGTTTTACATAGAAATATATAGGAAATTTCTTTAAAAATCTTCTCCTCAAGAACAACAAAGCCATAATTGATCATATTTATATAGAAGCATCCTCAGGTAGTGTAGATTCAAGTTTGTTCAAATCATGACCCCCAGGGTTAGGGTGGGGCCAAAATGGCCGACCAAAGTTTTACATAGAAATATATAGGAAAATTCTTTAAAAATCAGCAAAGCCATAATTTATCATATTTATATAGAAGCATCCTCAGGTAGTGTAGATTCAAGTTTGTTCAAATCATGACCTCCAGGGGTAGGGCGGGGCCAAAATGGCCGACCAAAGATTTACATAGAAATATATAGGAAAATTCTATAAAAATCTTCTTCCTCAAGAATAACAAAGCCATAATTGATCATATTTATATGGAAGCATCTTCAGGTAGTGTAGACTCAAGTTTGTTCGAATCATGACCCCCAGGGGTAGGGCGGGGCCAAAATGGCCGACCAAAGATTTACATAGAAATGTATAGGAAAATTCTATAAAAATCTTCTTCTCAAGAATAACAAAGCCATAATTGATCATATTTATATGGAAGCATCCTCAGGTAGTGTAGATTCAAGTTTGTTCGAATCATGACCCCCAGGGGTAGGGCGGGGCCAAAATGGCCGACCAAAGTTTTACATAGAAATGTATAGGAAAATTCTTTAAAAATCTTCTTCTTAAGAATAGCAAAGTCATGATTGGTCATAGGGCTACTTTTGGATTTAAGCTTTTCAAGTATAAACCAATTCTGCTTTTTCCTAACCACAGTGCTCAGGTGAGCGATGTGGCCCATGGGCCTTTTGTTGCACCTTAGATTCATTAAACAATTGTCCCCAACATCCTTAAGTCTGGTGATCTAAATCCCCTTATTTCTGAAGATATGAAGCATTTATCTCCCTTACTCCAGAGCAGTCAAGAATAACACACAGAGCACTCTGGAAGCAGTTTTTTGTGCATCTTTTGAAGCAGAATTTCATCCTTAAAAGAATAAGCTTGGCAACCAATTTTTTATCTGTGGAGAGTATATGCTTTGTTCTTCACAACAAACAAAAAAAGAGGTTACAAGTCTAAGACCATTATGTAATTATTACATAACAAAGTTGCATTTTCCCCTTCAAAGAATGAACAAAATACAGAAATTGTTAAATACTGGGTTGATAATGAAAACTGTATCTGGTCAATTTATGTTCCAAATAAAGCCTAGGTATTTGTCTACAAGATGCTGTAAAGAAGTTTATCTAAATGCTGTGTTGTAACTCAGGGCAGTCTTAATGATATCAGCATCTAGGGAGGTTCTTGACAGCTCCCACACTCCAATAAACTGGCTTTGATGATTAGAAAATGGAGACAACAATTCAGATGTAATTTATTGTTGTGATTTATGTAACTGGCTTTCTCTTAAGACACAAAGTAGCCATGAAATTTCAATTTAACATGCATAATTATTCTCTTTTCATGGATTTACTCAGGAATTCCAAAGGTGTTTAATGAATTTCCATGATTTATGCAAGATTACATCTGTTTGTTTCACCAAATTTACATAAAAAATAAAAATTCAAATTTTAAAATATAAATATTAAACATTTTTATTGGTTTGAACACATTTACATGTAACAAAATGCATCACAGAGACCAGTTTCAGGACATCCTCCATGAATCTTTGAGGTGGGTGGGTGTACAAAAACTGCTGATAAAATTTATAGGAGGTGACCTGAGAAGAAAGGTGCACCTTATTAGCTGAATTATAGTTATTCTGATATTTTAATTATGTAAATATCCAAATTTCTTCATCAGTTAAATTTACAATTTATTAATATTTCAGTACAATGATATCCTTAATAGATCATGCTCATATAAGCATCACTGACTGAGACTTAAATCAAAAGTGACAGTCAACACCTACATATAAATGAAAAAAATAACAAAAACAGTCTCCGACAAACTGAGAAAACATGAATGTCAGCTGCAAAAGCATGAATAAAGTCCTGAGAACCACAAGAGGCATGCCATGGTGCTAAGTGACATTCTGCACTACATGTATGATGCATGATTAGAACTCAGAATAAGTATTATCATGCAGACTCTGACAGTATTTAAGGATATTTTGGTCATAACCTTCCTTCCTGTGAAAAATTCTTAAAGAATTTTACTTATGTAGCTTATGTTTGAAGTTTATTAGACAGATCTGACTCATTTCATTATTTCTATTCTTCCAATGCAGTAACATATGTATCAATGGAGGTGTGAATAAATTAAAATAAAGCATATATCTGTAGAAATTATCATTCTGTGAGAACATATTTTACTTATTTACATTTTATCGCAGTTGTCGCTTGTGCTGAAAATTCATTTGCAAACCTAGAATTAGTCTATTCTTGAAAAATCAGCTTTAACACCCTTTACTTCAAAGTCTGTAGATACTATAATTGACTGCGGTCAGCTGATGCAAATAATGTTAAGTCATATAAAATGAAAAAACAACATTCTCTGACTTCTTTCTACATTTCAGATGCATAATGCTACCTTTTTACTCATATTTTAAAGAAGTGAGTGTAAAAAATAACCTATTGTTAATTTTTACACAGAAATCTGTGAAAAATAATGTAAATTCTAATTCTAATTTTAAAATTGTGTGTTTCCTAACAAAAAGTTAGTAAAATCACATATTCTGTTGAAATATGCCTTTTAAATATGAAAAATGTCTTTAATAACGATTTAAATGATTTTTCATAATCACCTTCAAGGTATCACACCGGTAATTGTTTTCACTATATAATTCTATTTAGAATAAAAAATCGTTAAAAATCAGGTATGTGTTTACATGAAAAAATATTTAGCAGGAGATGTTAAACATTACCTGTCACATTAGCTGACACCAAAAAAACAGGGTACCCACACGGCATTTTCGGACTTTTTCCATCTGCAAACAGGGCTACCCTCAAATCCACGTGTTTTCACTTTGTTTATAAACACCTCGAGTGCATCACAGGAAGTAGCCTCCTATGCCCTGAAAAAAATAGTTCCTGTCAAAAACCTTTCTTTATTCACAAAGTACATAAAATTTACTAGGCACAGGTACCAAAGTTGTAAAAATGGCTTGGAAGAAAATATAGAAAAACGCCTCAAAAGAAAAGAAAATTAATTTTATATATATGGACCTATATTTGACTAAGTTCATTTTGATTGGTCAATTACCGGTGTGATACCTATAGATCAGAGAAAAAGAGCAGGCAGCAGTGAGGAATTATGGGTAAAATGTCCTTAGAAACAAAACAAGTACAAACTGCAGTCGCCGAGTTCTCCTGAGTCAGCAACACTATAGATCAGAGAAAAAGAGCAGGCAGCATGAGGAATTATGGGTAAATTGTCCGTAGAACCTAAACGAGTCCAAACTGCAGTCGCCGAGTTCTCCTGGGTCAGCAACACTATATATCAGAGAGAAAGAGCAGGTATGCCGGCAGCAGTGTGGAAAAATGAGTAAAATGTCAAAGGTAAATTTGTTTTTTTAATCATAAATCTTAGGACTGCATTAGATATTATTCCAAATATAATACAAATATGTTTTTTTTAAATTTCAATAGATGTTGATATTTTTCGCTCAAAGTCATCATGAAAGAGATTTTTTCCATATCACATTTCTTTTAAAATTTCGGATTGGGATTCATTCTTCTTTGGAAAGAGGGTTATATGATTTTCATTCAGTCTTTAATTTCTTTATTTGATCTTTGTTTATAAAGTTTAAAAAATGGCTGCTTAAGTTAGGAAAATATCCCTGGTCATATGTTACCAAATTTATAACAATCTAAATCCTTCTTTTTTATTTTCTTACAATAGCAGTCAGTAGAGCTACAGGCCAAGGCTGCTGTTGATGTAAGCTTATCCACAATCCTTATGCTAAACATATACGGTAACAACTGACTTGCTTTGTACATCTACTTTGTTTTGAAAAGAAATAGTTCATTATCATCTCTTTTATTGAAGTTAGATGGCCTATGAAGTATCATTTTTGTAAGCACACACAGAACATCACACTTTATTACCTATTTTACAGGAGACTGAGCCATCCTCTCCCGCTGTTGACACTGGGCTCCGTGAGGAACCGACAGATGTTACCACCGGGTCTGATGGGAACCCTCCCCGGCTGCTGAGGTGGAACCCACACAACCCTTCATTGGCGGTTCCTTTCCGCGTGCTGAGACCCCTGTCGACTCTTCCTCTGATGAGCCTGAAACTGCCACTGACAGGGTAGGTGTAATTAAAAGTATCACTAAGTAGTATCATTTACTACAATAAACAAAGTTTAAAAAATTCTCAGTAAGAATAACCTTTAAAAATGTTTGTGAGATACGTGTAGTCAAGGTAATGGAGAGTCAGCAATTGAGATGCTATTTTATGTTTCTTTGAAACGTGCCTAAAAGGAGAAAAGAAAAAAAATAAAAGTCAGAAAATTATTTTTTCAGGTGACAGATGACAAGGTGAGTAAGAGATTGGTGGAGGACAAAGCAGAAGGGGGCATCTGCACTGAGGCACAGTCGATAGAAGCTGAGGTATTGGAAAATAGTCGTTATTAAAAACAGATATAGAAAGTAAATAACAGAGAATAATACGTGTCTTTGTGATAGTTTTTATTATACATTTTATGTTGATAAATTTCAGAAGCAGTCCAATCGCAAACGCAAGAGACCAGACCAACCTTTCATGTTTTCGAAGAGACAGAAGACTGCTTTGGTATGTATACTAGTATTTTGTAATATTAACCACTTTTAAAATGTATTCTTCTTGATATTTCTGTTATTCTCGCAACTTTTCTTAATTGCATATTGTTTTCAGTTTTCACCAATGGAGACTGAGTTGCAGTGTTTGGTACGGATGTTCGGCGCCTTGAGCTTGTAAGCCTCCATTGTTACCTGTGTGAATGAGCACCTGACCTATGACGTGTGACGTACCTAACGACGTGGTTTTAGGTGGGTGTATTTCCATCATATTTTCTACAGATTGTCACACAGGTAGGTGGTACATGTACTACACTTTCATAGTTCATATAGAATCACTGTAAATAGTTTTGATTACGTTTTGCTTACATTTTCCCCGTTTCATTATCCATTTATTTTATTTATTATTTTTATAATGGCATATTATATATAAATGTTCTTTTTTTAATATTGTAAATATTTGTTGATTTTTTTCCAATTAACTTAAAAAATCTACTTTTGTTGTGTTTTTATTTATTGGTGGAGATACATACAAGGTGTTACCTTATTGTAATGTTGAAAGAGCTCACTAGCTATAAGAGTGATGGATTCTAGAGAACAGTAGACTTGTCACACCAGCACCGATTGATTAAGTGCCTTGCTCATTAAGATCATATATAAAGTAATTATTTGAAATACATGTAAATTATTATGAATGCAAAGTATGAGAAGGAACGGATCTTCAATTTATTTTTCTGAGAAATCATTTCTAAACACTACGTTCCTTTGATTACGAGGGTTGTTTAATAAAAAATACAAAAATGTCACCTTAAGTAAGAAAATGACATATTCTCAATATTTTCAATCCTTCAAAGCATTCTCAGTTACCCTTTCCGCATGTATTAAAGGTCTTTGTACACATGGCCGGAAACAGCAGCAAACCCATGTGATGCATGCCCCAAAAGACACTGATGAAAATAACTTCTTATAACATACAGCGGCGGATCATAATATTATAAACAAAATGGCGTTCCAATTGCGGTTGTAAAGAAACGTTCACTCTTATTTATATGTAGCTCCTCTCAGTTTGCATGTTTAAATAAAAAAGGCACATGACTGGGTTAAATGACGTATTATGTTATAATAAGATATGACGTATCATGATTGTGATGCAATAAATTACAGTTTATTCTCGATAAACCGCCACCTTTTGTAATTTAGAAATCATGGCGGTATAACGAATTTGGCGATGAATCGAATTTCCCATATTTTAGTAAACAAGAAGTAGAGTTACCGTTCTTAGAAATACCATTTAGCGTTTCTATTCTTATTATTACATGTATACATGTATACATAAAAACATATTTCTGATTAAAAATAATTCAAGTTAATTTTTTTTATGTACAATTTCGCCAAAAAAAAAAAGTGCAGTTATAAATGAAAGACAAGTACATGTGTATGCATGTAAGTCTGCACGTCTGGTATTGAAAAAAAAAACCATGCTGGGTCGTCGTCGTGATATATTGCCGATAGAACGTAAAATGAATTCTTGAATAAATTTATGGCGTCATTGTTAATGAAAAGTTCACAATTTTTACCCTATAACTATATTTTCAGCAAACTTTGCATTGTTTAAAATAGAGATCATCAAAATAATATCGTTATCGGCGTACTTTCATGGCGAAGCTGTGATTAAATGATATTTATTAAACAGAAAACAGAGTTATAACAGTTCATGTTAAAATTATTGTTTATTTAATTCTTGTTTAATTACTTAATTGCATGTACCTTTTCTGCCTTTGCATGCTTTACAACAGGGATAGCCGTCAACCAATTAGCCGCGCTTCACTGACCACATGCACCTGTGGCGGTATATCGAGATAATTGACACTTAAAAATGGACGTTTGTTGTGAAAACAGGGTGGCGGATGGCGGTATGCGAATTTGGCGTTATAAAGAGAATTTTATATAACAGGAAAAACGTTCTTGGGAAATCACGGCGGTATTGCGAAAATGGCGATGAATCGAATGGCGATAATTCGAGAATTGACTGTACATCATTCTGTATGTAAACAGAGAATGGGAAAGGCGAAAGATTTATCACCAAGCTTAAAACTAAGGATCGTAAATAGTTTTCAGAGTGGAATAAAACAATCAGAAATTGAAAAGTGCCTAGGATTAAACCGATGTACGGTTTGTGCTGTGATAAAGCGATATCAGGAACGGGGTTCGGTGGAGAATAAGCCTAGAAGGGGGAAAGAAAAAACTTAATGTTCAGGACGAACGGTCAATTTTGAGGTTAGTAAAAACACATCGTGTAGAACCTCTGAAAGATATCACTGCCAGATTCAACCAGTTTCGGGGGAATATTGTTTCAGAAGTAACTGTAAAAAGATGTTTGTTCCGAAATAAATACCACAGACGAGTTGTAAGAAAAAACATGCGAATCCGAGATGTGAACATAAAGAAACGAGTCGAGTGGGCTAGGGGGAAAAGGAATTGGAAATTGATGGTGACTGGAATAGTGTTATTTTTTCTGATGAATGTAACTTGATTATTGGAGAAAATAATCGCGTATATGTGTGGCGGAGACCCGGAGAGGAGTGGATGCCGCAATACATTAGCCCCGTTCGTGGTGCAAAGGTTAGTCTAATGATTTGGCCAGTTGTTGCCCAGCATTTTCCACAGAATGACTTTATTTTTCAAGACGACAATGAGCCAGTGCATCGCGGAAGGATTGTTATAAATTACAAAACTGAAAATAATATTCGAGGAATGCTGTGGCCTGCCCAATCTCCGGATGCTAACATAATTGAAAACTGTTGGCTTTTGTTGAAAAATCAGCTTAGAAAATGTTCAAACAGAATTACCAACGCAGCGGATCTAGAACAAGAAATTCAACGCCAATATGGACCACCATCCCCATTCATTATATACGGAACCTTTACAGATCTCTTCCACAACGAATGTTCAGGATTATAAGATAAAAGGGGTATGCCACAAAATATTAGGTAAGTTTTATTTATACAAATCTGTTTATAATGCAGAAATCGTATGTTGCTAATAACGCGACGACGCCATTTTGTTTATAATATTATGATCCGCCGCTGTAACTTAAGGACCCGGACCACAATTAGCTTACATATAGACTTATATAGTAAAAACACGTGTTTTATTTTCTTTGTAACTTTTTTAAAAATCTTCATTTCCAAAATATCTTTGACCACATGATAGAGCAATGTGTCAGATAAATATTCACATCCAGAAATAGGGGTGTTGAATGTGGACTTCCCTGGTTATTAATAAACTTCTGACGTCATGACCTCGGGATAGCTCTCGCTTGGCAAAAACAGTGTAAACAAACCAAATGAATGCTCTTTTCAATTCATATTTCTAGGCATAATTTTTGCTTGAAATGCACCTTGCTGCATATCATTGTAAACTTTGACTCTACTTTTATTATACCCAAAAAGTATCTAAAACATGTGAGCTATTTTTATTTTTATCATTGAAAGGGAGGCATATGAATTTCCTACATGTGCTACGTTTTAGCCATTTGACCTTCACCCTTTAATTGTGGCCCGGATCCTCTATGGAGGCATAAAATTCATTAAAAAATTTTAAGGCCATATTTGAAATCCTTAGATACTACTTAACTAATATACCAAGTTTGATTGAAATTGGTTGATATCTACATGTAAAATTACATATTGTGTATACTAAGGCAATACAGGAAAGAAAATGGCAAAAAATGGCAAGTATGAAATTTTAAAATTGAAATATGTAAAAACTGTTAGACAATAAAAGGAACTAATTATTACAAGAAAGTTGTTGATACCTCTTAAACACACACACACTCTTAAATATGTAAAATACAAGATTTTTAGATTTCTAGGTAATTTGATGATCTGTACCCTGCATTTTCATAAAATTTTCTTAAATTAAGAAATATAAAATCTATCATGAAAATCTGAGAGTGACAATAGGGGTAAACATTTTAAGTACATTTATTCATAAATCAAATGATGTATCACATTACTGATAAAAGTGTACATAACATTCAAAATAAACAGATTTTTAAGCCCACTCCCATATCCTTTTTCCTGACTGTGAAGAGGGGCCATGTGCAGCTGATTGGCTAAGAGTCTTTGTATAGGTAATCTTAATACCCTATGGGAGTCTGTTTTGACAGGTGATTGTCAAAGGAATATATTGCAGTAAAAACCACTAAAAAAGTGTCCAAATAAACATTGTCATAATTCAATCTTGCTTTCAAATCCACTCTTCACTACACATGAAAACAATGAAAGGTGACCATAAAAGAAGAAAAAATCTTAATTTTGGATTTAAAAAAGGGAACACTCATTATATTAAGGCTCATCAGGCTACTCAAACGCCCAGGAGCTTCAAGTTCAGCGTCAAACATCCAGGGATCCCCAGAGACCGAGACAGCACATCCCCTTGCTGAAGGCCAGGAAAACATCTCAAGGACACCGATCCCTCGTCCCAGACCTGAGCCATGCCAGGAGCTAAAAAATGAAGAGACGTCTTATGAGTTTGAGGGAAACCGCATTGTTGACATAACATTGGTCTTGGAAATGTTTAATGATGCAGCCAAATGCCACTTTGACCAGGCCAAGCACTGTAATTTTCCAGTGTGGGAATACTCAGGACAGAGGAAATGGGGGTTTGGATAGAAGAGACTAATGTGTACGGTATGTAATTTTCAGACAAATTACTATAAATTATACACTGAAATTCCTTCCTTTAACAAACCAGGCCCTAATCCTGCCAGTATCAACTGGAACTTTCAATTAGCCCTGCAGAACACCTCCATGGGGAATCAGCACATGGGAAATGGTAGCTGCCTTGGACATTCCACCTCCTAACCGCAGTTCCATGCAAAGGGCCAGCAACCAGGTCAACACAGCCACTCTAGCCCTGAATAAAAAAGACATGGGTGAGAAGAGACAACTGGTTAAGGCCATCAACCAGGTCAAAGGTCAAGAACATCCAGAGGAACTGGACATTGCCATAGATGGACGCTACAACTCCATAACCTTCGGTAGCAGCAAAAAGCCAGGCTACAATGCATCACAAGCTTACCCATTCAGCAGACCAACAGCGACAAACAGTATATTATTGGCACGGCAATGCAGAACAAACTTTGCTGGACTGGAACCTGGCTTCGAGGTAATGGTTATGATGTTCATTGTCCGGGGGGTCATGAAGACTGCACAGCTAATATTGAAATGTTCTCACCTCTTTCAGAGTACGAGATGGCTAAATCCATAGGCGAAGATCTGGCAGCGGACGGGTTCAAGGTGAGACACGCCACAATACAGACGGTGATGCCCGGTCAGCCCAGGGATTCCAAGATGCCATGCGTATTTTTCATCCAGACTGGCAAATCACTCGACTGGCCGACCCAACCCATGTCAGCAGAGCCCAGTTCCGGCAGTGTCGCAGTGCCCACTTCAGCCCCAGACGTTTCCCTGCAAAACAAGAACGAGGTTAGACGACATAGAAAAGTTTTTGCACAAGATGTAAAGGCCCGGTGCAGCTTAGTCTATAAGAAACTCATGGATACCTACACTGGAGACATCAACATCATCTGTAGTAAACTTCCTCTTGTCGTAGAAAGTACCATCCTCTGCTACTCAGGAGACTGTTCAAAATGTCGAAGGAATTCAGTGGTGTGTGAAGGTGGAGACAGACACAACCGGCGGGAATCACGGATATCCTCGCCCCGAACAAACTGACATCCCTGCACCTGAATGAAAATGACAAGCACTTGTTAAAAGTCATTCTTGAGATGCGACTTAGCCAAAGTGCCATTGAGGAAATGAAACTCAACACGCCAACTCAGAAATGTGAGGGTCTTAACAGAGCAGTCAGCGAAGTTTTACCCTTAAGCACACCAACTATTCAAGAAATGCTGAAGGAATCCTCTCAGCTGAGATTTTAAGACAAATCAACAGTCCAGGACTAGCAACATCCAGGAAAGCAGCAGAGATTACATTGCCACGGTCCGGCCACACACATCAGTACCTAAAAAGCATTGACCAGGAATATGCCTATCGCAGAGAATACAGAAAGAGAAAAGCAGTTAAAAGGCGAGAAATGCAGAGAAAAGCTACGCTAATAAAACAACATGCGGCGGCTAGAAAAGGAAAGACCAAACCCAGATGCACCTACAACAAAGGGCAACTTGATCCCAAACCCACCTACCTACAGTCCAAGGGAGACAATCCAGAGGATCACACCTACTACCAGACATGAGTTGCCAAGACGAAGACACAACACGGCCCTTCTCAGGGCCAACCAAATTATTCGAAAAGATACCTACTATACAAAGTCGTATAAGAAACGTGTAAAAATTAACACCAGGCCACAACCCCCAAACTTCCACATAAATACATAAGACACATCATACACATACGCACACATGTACATACATGCATCCATACATACATACATACTTACTTACTTACTGATCAATATTTTTGTCAAAAACTACAAACTATACCCCCCCCCATCTTCCTTGAAATGACAAACCCATCAACCCCCATTTCTACTTTAGTGAAAAGTACATATTTTTACACAACATAATTTCCACTTACCTGAAATTATAAACTCCAATACACAACCTCTGCCTGCATGTGCAATTATGAGTGGCAAAGCCCAATCCCCTTTCCACGTGCGGTTTCCTGCAAATAAATCCATGCACATGTTATTGTAAATATTGGCCCAATCACCACCTTATTGCGCCTTATTTTGGGTGGGGGAAATCAATGGATACTTGTCTGTCATTTCCAATAAACACCTCGTCTTTCATTATGACTTCAAAGGGACCCTTATTAAGAATACACATGCAAATACACATTACAAAACAGTTTTTCTATTTTTAAAAAGGAACTATTTGACTGGTCAATGAATGCACTAATGTGACCTTTTTCACCGACATATCAATTCCCCTGAAATATTGCATTCTGGGATGCATAATTTAATTTTTTTTTCAATCACTCAAAAAATTTAAATTTTTATAAAAATGAATTTTAAAATGCTTAAATATTTTTTTTAAATTTTCATGAAACTATTTCAAAATGCATAACCCACCTCCTGTCAAAATTTCATTGTAATATCTTTAAAAATAAATTCAGGGGAATCCCTCAAACACCCCATCATAAGGACCCAACGCAATTAGCTTACATATAGACTTATATAGTAAAAACATGTGTTTTATTTTCTTTGTAACTTTTTTAAAAGTCTTCATTTCCAAAATATCTTTGACCACATGATAGAGCAATGTGTCAGATCAATATTCACATCCAGAAATAGGGGTGTTGAATGTGGGAATTTCCCCGGTTATTAATAAACTTCTGACGTCATGACCTCGGGATAGCTCTCGCTTGGCAAAAACAAACCAAATGAATGCTCTTTTCAATTCATATTTCTAGGCATAATTTTTGCTTGAAATGCACCTTGCTGCATATCATTGTAAACTTTTGACACTCTCTTTTTTTTCCCCCAAAAATAT
>NW_026925065.1:0-25353 GCF_032062105.1 Saccostrea cuccullata
GAAGACTGCACTGCAACCATTCCTCCGGAGACCACCATTGGAGACGAGAAGAGATGGGCCGCTAATTGTGTTAATGAGTTACAAAGTGATGACCATCAACTAGTCATGTAAGAGTACATACATGTGTAATATCTAAAAAATATATAATTTTGACTTTAGGACCCATTTCACCAGTCATGGAGACAGCGAGACAGAACCGCTGCATCTGGTGCATCTGAAAAACAAGGACATGTGTTAGATTTAAAACCTTTACGTCACTTCTTTGAATCTCAAAGAAAACAGACTAGCAGGAGACACATGTTTCCGGGAAGAACCAAGGCCATGATAAGAGAATCCATATCCACTTACCTTTGATGAAGTGTGCTATGTCTACTGCGCTTGGTTCCCTAATAAACTGCTACCAGGGACAGTGCGGAAAGTCCTGTCAACTTTATTTCTTTTCCTGTTGTGGACTGAAAGCAATAAGTGGAACCTAGTGACTTTAAATTAAACATGACGGAAAAATACAAATGTTTGTTAAAATACTCTATAAATTTGACTTTAGGACAAAGTAATCTTGATAGAATAAAATATCATACTTGTACACAAAAATCTGAATCTGTAAATAAGGCATATATATGGTTCCTAGCTATAGGCCCGTGACTTCACTGACATGCTATATAGTACCTAGTAATAGGCCCGTGACTTCACCGACATGCTATATAGTACCTAGCTATAGGCCCGTGACTTCACTGACATGCTATAAAGTACCTAGTTATAGGCCCATGACTTCGCCGACATCCTATATAGAACCTAGTTACAGGCCCGTGACTTCACCGACATGCTATATAGTACCTAGCTATAGGCCCGTGACTTCACCGACATGCTATATAGTACCTAGCTATAGGCCCGTGACTTCACCGACATGCTATATAGTACCTAGCTATAGGCCCGTGACTTCACCGACATGATATATAGTACCTAGTTATAGGCCCGTGACTTCACCGACATGGTATATAGTACCTAGTTATAGGCCCATGACTTCACCGACATGCTATATAGTACTGAGTATGACGCTCGTGACTTCACCGACATGCCATATAATACCTTGTTATAAGCCCGTCACTTCACCGACATGCTATATAGTACCTAGTTATAGGCCCGTGACTTCACCGACATGTTATATAGTACTGAGTATATCGAGGCACTTGACTTCACCGACATGCTATATAGTACCTAGTCATGGGCCCGTGCCTTCGCCAATATCCTATATATACTCTTCAAAAAAAAAGAAACGCATAGTAGGAACAGTGACCTGAAAAATGTATGATAGGTTTGTCATACCTTTAATTTTGTATGGATACGATGTATTCGAGTGAAATGCATGATTTTTTAATGCAATTGTTAACTTTACAGCTATTATAAAAGTCTCACAGACAAAAAGACCTGATTTTGCAAAATTTCCCCAAAAATTTTGAGATCAATTTTCATTTGTTGAACTCTGATGCAATTCCTTCAGGAATAAAGAGGCTATCAAAAGCGGGGGTTCTCGATATTTTGAATCTGGTTTTATCTGAAAAATGACGCTTCCTAAAAATGCTGCATCTGAATATTGCGTAGCACAAAATGGAAAATGGGCGACTGGAAGCAGGGGTACCGCAATTTACAATTGCAAGAGGTTTTAATGTAACACACAGACCATATCTAACCTATAAAACATAAACCATTAACATCGAACACCCAATGTTCGCAAAAAATATGGTAGATTACGTGTGACATCAGCAGCACAGCATCACTTCCGAGGATTACGTAAATTGCATGAATGTAATGCAAGGACGTCATCTAAAGCATTTACCTATCCCTGAACTGCACAGATCATCTAACAAGACCGTTTTCAATTGATTACGAATTATTCATGCCATTGTTCCGACCCCACAACACCCCAAATTTCGACTTCAAAGATCTCAGATTAATAGAGTATGACCACAGCATCACTGCTGAACATTTTGGTTAACCTACTAGTCCAGAATGTTTATCCGAAAGCCTCTTATAAGTTTAAGAGTGCTAATGCTTTGTAATGACTGTTAGACAGATAACTGCCTCCAGGACGTTAAATAAGTTGGTGGTGGTAGTGAAATGATATGGAAAACGGTATTATAAGAAAGTAATATTGATTTGGCTCGAATTCAGTGGACTTTGATGGAAAAAGGTACTCTTACCATGTTCTACCTACACACACCCATACAATTTTGCAGCATCCTAGAGCCGTATTGCAAACTCACAATACACAGCCATATATGGCTCGTTTGACACACCTATTCTTGCAAAGAAACAACAACCTGTTTCAGCCACAGTCATCTAAATCGCTAGATTTAATCCAAATGAAGCAGCATTGGACAAAATGAATTGACATGAATTGCCAAAGACAATCGCATCCCCAGACTCTGCAACAGCTGACCAAAGTTCTACATTTGGAGTGGGAGAATATTCCTATACAATTTTTATTACACACATTTGCTTCCATTAGATGCCGTTTGTGGCTATCATTTGTGTCTGCGGGGGGCATACCAGATATTGATCTTTAATGTCTTAAAATGACTATAATTTTAAAATTGTTGAGTAATTATGACATTTAGATAGTATTCCTGTTGCTTACCACATTTCTGTTTTATCAATGCATCATTTTACTAAATAATCTTTATGTTCAATGTGTCAATAAAATTCTACTATGCGTTTCTTTTTTTGAAGAGTATAGTATTGAGTATGAGACCTTTGACGTCACTGACATCCTATATAGCACTGATTATAAGGTCTGACTTTATCAAAACCCTGTACAGAACTGAATCTTAGGAAATAGACTGCTGACGCTCACCATGAATATTTTCAGTTCCTAGTTCACCTGCTGGCCCTCTTTATTTTATATGCCCCACCATGGATATGGCTAGGGTTGACGTTTGTCCTGTAACACAATGAGCGTATAAATTATAAGTTTAATTGATATATGACTTTGTACAGTACATTTATCTATGTTTTAATTTTGTGTTATGAATTCTATTTGATACTATCAGTGTGTAGAGCGACTGACATTAATATCTTAAGGACATTGGCAACGTTTCTGGTTTTCGTATAGAATTTTTCAAGATTTTTTGAACAGGTTTAATGGTACCAAACATGTTCAATTCAGGTCCTTTTTACCCATCAAGCCAGCCTTCCTTTAACGATTTTGTCAAATCAATGTTTTTACAATTTTCAATGCATTTCCTATGTAAAATGTTGATAAAATGGGCCTATATTATTTTGAACCATACGTTTTCTCTAAAACCCATTTATTTCATAAGGTTTATACATAAAACACATTGTTGAAACCTTATTTCCGATGACATGCATATAATTTGGCTGAAAATGCGAATATTGAAACAAAACACAGAAATACCAGCACTGTTCTTTAATTTTGAGTTACTTCCCTTTACTGTAATAACATCCAAGAGAGTGGTTGTTTGTTTCTATTCTATAATTCACTTAATTGGAAACGAACTGTTAAAAAACATTTTTGCAAGGATTTATAGTAACTTTTTAATGGTGCATCATTCACATAACCTATGGAATCGTTCTCATTCGGTCCACCTAGCTATCAACACTTTCAGCATAATTATTTCACACCTTTGCACTTCCCAGCAATCATTTACCTATTCTAAATGACGACCTATCAACTGTCTGCCCCCTCAACACAATGTAAACAAACCCATCGCTGCTTTTCTTTTATTACTGTAGAGTTGAATATATCCGATAAAAAAAAAACACACATGCTTTTGTTTACCTCTCAGTCTGTTACATATGCTTTCTTTGTTTTCAGCGCCTAGAGAATTCCATACGGGAGATCACTCTCAATGACTTTTTTTCATAAGTAAAGAAACCTGGGTATAAACCTTTTTTCTCCGGAAACCCTTCGTTGCCAATGACCTTAATTACGAACTTGTTTACAAACTCTGGGAGATAGAATACAATAACAGAGCGTCTTCATTTGACGGACAATTAGTTTTTTACGATGTGTTCTTCTCGAGCATTGACACTTCCAATCACACTCTGTTCAGAGCTGCAGCCATCTAATTAACTGAAGAATGTGCAAGATGCATAATGTTAATGTAAACAAAGGACATTGCCGTATCCTATAAGGAGATGGGAGACAGAGCTTCAGTGAGGGGCGGACAATGTTAATATTAATGAAGTGACACTCTACCTAAATAATTGCTATTACCAAATATGTGAACTTTATGATACAGCTTCTTGTACAAAAGATGCGCGCATTGAGTATCAATAGCTTTTTACGATCCTAGCTCCGAGATGAACTATACAGGGGCGTAGTATCCGGGGGGGCCAGGGGGGGCCTGGCCCCTCCACTTTTTTCCCAACCTTACTTACACTATAGGAAATGTTAATTCAAAGCCTGTTTGGCCCCCCCACACTTTTAGAAATGTACCGAAAATGTAGTATAAGAATTGGTACTAAAAGTAGTTGACACTGAAAAAAAGTTTGCTGTGACTTTATAATAAAACTATGAACTTACAGAAGTCTTCTTAATCCAAACACATTGGCTAACTGTGTTATAGTCCTCTCTGTCCTCTGTATTTTCATAATTATATCCTTCTGCTGCAGTTGGCATTTAGCTCAGTTTAAAGTTAATTTTCAAAGAAATTACACCAGATATTTTTATAAAACTTCAGAATTATGCTGATAGATATTGATGAGCGCTTTGCAACTGCATCTAAATTTTTGACTTTGATCTTTTTTAAAATTACTTTGGCATTGACCTCACTTTTCTTGAACTAGTGTTTTAGCTTGATGAGTTTTAAATATACCATTCAATATAATGTAATCAAGCTTCTTATGTTGATCCAAGGTCAAAAGGTCAAAAATGTTGGTATCCAAAGAAAGGTCATGTCACAAAGAATATATATGTGAAATATGAAAGTCCTAGTATCTACCATTCAAAAGTTATGGCCAAAGTAAAAGTTAGAAATTTTTGTATAGAAGTGGGTTAAACTCCAAGGTCAAGGTCAAAATTTGGTGGTACCCAAAGAAAGGCCTTATGTAAGTCATGGGTCAACTAAATCAAATGTTATTGGGGTGGGGGTAATTAAGCCACTTAATAAGCTTATATTAACAATTCACTGACAGGTGTCAATTTGAATTTCTTTTACAGACAGATAAATTTATTCCAGATAATTTCCCTTAAATCATGCCTTGATGAAGGAGGCCAAATTTCTTGGTTCAGTTGTTGGTGTTTGAGAACTGGAATACCAACTGAAGAGGCAGAGAAAAGGTGTCAACTGACAAAGAAAAACATATATACATGTAATTATGAAGAAGGCCAGAAGAAGACAAACCTATTGAAATGTATACATGTATTGCATGCTGATATTAGGGTGTTGCTAAAACGCGGAACGGAAAACGGAACGGAAAGCGGAACAGAACGGAAACGGAAAATATTTTAAATCATTTAGAATAAATAAATTTTCTCAAAAACGATGTATGTTATACATATTAAATCAGTCCTTTATAAATACAAATTGATTTAGTCATGTTAAGTCTCTTAAGAAAACTGCTGACATAGTAGTGACGTAGCATCGCTTTTGAAAGGGGGGCAGAGAAAAAAGTCGAACTTGTCACGCGAAAAAAGAAATTGAGGATAAATTCCAACTCCAATTTCTTTCAGTACTATTTTTTACACCAACTTACTACATTCATTTAACAGACAGAAAGTGTTGGGGGTTTCAATGAACATTAATTTTCTATAGTAAAAAGGCTATATTTGGTGAACAGTTGAGGGGGGGGGGCGATATTTGGTATCTAAATGAATAATGGTTATTGGAAAAAAAATAAAAAGTAAAAAAAAAAAATCTTAAGATTACTATTAGAGCACCCCTTTCCGGCAAGCATGTACATCAGTCACATGCGTCCCCTAATTGTTAGTTTTTAGTTTTCGGATAAACACTTCGATTGTAAAACTGGTTGTTAAATTTTATACAAAATAAATTCGCTTCCTGTCAATTAATTTTTTGGATAGATAGAGTTGTAAATCTTAACTGTAGTAAAATTAATGTATCATCTTTACATTCAATGAAGTTAAAGTGTGAATTTTTGGAAGGGGGGTATGATCCCGACCGTAAAACATTTAGAGTTTGTTTTTCCCCTCAGGTCTGAAAAGTTGCCATTAAAGGGAAAAATAAACATCCTATTGAATTCCTTTGCAAGAAATGTTTTCTTATACTTCAGCTTTAAATTCAAATCTAAATTTCTCAATTTGCATATTATGCCACTCATGGATTTACAGGGGATCAGGACCCCTCTCCTTTTTGTGACCAAATTATAAATAAGATTCAATTAATATTTATTATCAATTTCTTGTGTGACTGAGGGCACCTACTCCGACCTCAGCTGCCCCCCTTTTCAAGATTCCTGGGTTCGCCAATGCATGCATAATCTGAATGTCAAAACTATAAGAAAGAACTAGTTCTTTTCTTTTTTCTTTACTGATACAGGTATAATATAGTAAAACCGTTCTACTAAACAGAGTACGCTAGTACGAGAGAGTATTTTTGATTACACTAGTAATATTTTATAATTTAATGCAATTAAACTACTTTTTGTATGTTTTTCTACTTTAGTTTAACATAAAGAATATATATTTAAAAAAAAAAAATGTATGTTTTATTTATTTTAGGAGTTATTTCAATTTTTGATTTCAGGTTACGGTTGATCGTTTGATCCCGATCTAATTTAACTTAAACATGTTGAAATGTCTGAATGTGCAATATTTTCAGTTAATTTAATATTTGATAAAATTTAAATGTAAGAACTCGTATTTAGTGAGTAAGTCTGAAACAAAATAGTAATCGAGATTGGGGTATTAGCTATAGGTATACCGTAATCTTTAACTGTTTAATGCGTTGAATTATAAATGTTATTTTCTTGTCAAAATATCGCTAAGAACAAATACTAGCATTTGAAACAAATATTGCAATATAAGTTTATAATAATGTTTAATCAAGTTGTACATACATAAACAAACAATTTAATTGCATTAAATAACATAATTTTTCTAGCGTACTCTAAAGTACTCTATCGTACTGAGTTTAGTAGTACCCGGTATAATACTTACTAGTAGTCTTTTTTTCATACAACCTATTTCAGAACAAGATTTTTGTTTATAAATGAACATTTTTAAAAAAAATAATTTGAACGAAACGTTTGACAGAATGTTACTCAGGACTTGAGTCTAGTTAGTAAATCTATCACAATACATATATGTATTTCATTGACCATCGCATGTACATGTGCAAGTTCTGAGGGGCGCATGATTCATATTTTATATTTTCCGTTCCGTTCCGCGTTTTAGCAACACCTCTGATATTACTGTAACAGTACTATATGCAATGTTTATTTCAAATTTGATGCATTGCTGATGCCTTTTAGTTTAGTTACAATAAACATTACTGTTTAATTGGTGTTACATTTTGTTCCATATGTGCAAGGTAGTACAATTCTCAACAAAGGTTGGATTTTCAGTAAGGTGTGACATTCTTGATATTACATAATAAGCTTCTGAAATAGACAGATCTTTTATTTATTGTTGAAATATAACAGTGTATAAATGGGATAGAAATTTGGCCAAATATCAATTAGTGTAACAAATATCCAGTTACAAGGTCTCATACATCGAAGAGGTGGGGCTAAAGATTGATTTCTTAACCAATGAGAATCTATTTGCAATTCGACAGACGCTAATTATGTAGCTCGCCTGAGCCAAAGGTTCAAGTCAGCTTTTCTGATCAAACTTCGTGCGTTGTCTGTCGTCGTTGTCGTAAACTTTTCACATTTTCATCTTCTGACGAACCACTGGGCCAATTTCAACCAAACTTGCCACAAAGTATTCTTGGGTGAGGTGGATTAAAGTTTCTGCAAAAGAAGGGCCTGCACACCTTCTTCCAAGGACAGATAACTATTAATTAGTGAAAATTCATTGCAACTTTTAGAAATCTTCTATGAACAACTGGGCCAGGAACGTTATAGGTTTATATAGGAAAAATCTTTAAAAATCTTCTTTTTAAGAATCACTGGGCCAGGAAAGATGAAACTTGTGTGAAATCATCTTCAGGTAGTGTAGATTCAAGTTTGCTCAAATCCTGACCCCCAGGCGTAGGGAAGGGGCGGGGCAGAATGGCTTATCAAAGCTCTAAGTAGGACAAGATAGGGAAATCTTTTATAATCGTCTTCTCAAGTACTTCAAAGCCATGATTAGTGACATTTATGTGGAATCATCCTCAGGTAGTGTAGATTCTAGTTTGTTCAAAATGTTTCAAGAATAGCAAGGCCATGATTAGTAATACATTACTAGTATTTACATGGAAGCATTTTCGGGTATTGTAGAATTAAATTTGTACAAATCATAACCCCCAAGGGTAGGGTGGGGCCACAATGGTGGATCAAAGTTTTACATAGAAAAATAAAGAAAAAAAAAATCCCAAGAACAGAAAAGCTATGTTTAGTCATATTGATATTTAAGCATCCTCATGTATGGAAATTTAAATTTATTCAAATCATGGTCTTTTGGGGTTGGGAGGGAGACAATGGGGGATCAAATTCAAATTATTATTAAGTTATATATAGGAAGAAAATGTTAAAAGAAATCTTTTTATCAAGAACAATAAAGTCATATGCTGTTATTAATATGAAGGCAATCTCAAGTAGTATTAAAATTCACCCCCCCCCCTCCTGATTTGTGCTTTTTCCTAGCGGATTTGCTCAGGTGAGCGGTGTGGCCCCTGGGCCTCTTGTTTTTTTTAATCTTTTGATAATGTTTAATTTTCATACACTTATTATAAATCAAAAGCGGCTAAGGGTAAGGATAACAATTTTATACGTAATTTTAATCGGGCGATTGTGGTCGGTGTCAACCCTTTCCTGTCTCAAACAAGCTGACAATAGCCAGCAATTGTTCTTTCAGCAAGAGGACCGGCTAAGCAGTGCCCTGATCAAAGCATAATTCATCTGTTTAATGCCCGTGACAAAACTATTAGGAGTCCAATTTATTTTGCATATGATCTTTGACCTTGTCATTTGACCTTAACAAAACTTTAATCTTGGCCAAAGCTTTGCACCTGATGAGACAGGTCTTTTACATCTTCATGTGAAAAGATTTGACATACGAACTTTGCCATAGACAACGTTTACTGCATCCCATTAAAAAAATTACAGACATTGCATATCATTTCCCTGCAGCAAAACCATGAAAACTACACTTTGGTTTTCTGCTTGACAAAATGTCATTATTCAGAATTTCAGGATTTGTAGAGTCTATTTTGGCACTTTTGTTCTACTGTCATAAACCTTGACATCGAACATAAATGAAATTTGATCTTTGTGTTGATCGATCTACTTTTATGAGGATTTCTACCATTGATCACTTTATTCACTAATTATGAAGAGATGTATATGTTCAGATTTTCTGTGGAACAAATGAACAACATATGATGGAATTTTATGATTTATTTCCATTTATGATTGATTGATTGATTGTATACTGTTTAACGTCCCTCTCCAGAATATTTCACTGATATGGAGACGTCACCATTGCCGGTGAAGGGCTGCAAATTTAGGCCTATACTCGGCACTCAGGGCCATTGAGCAGGGAGGGATCTATATCGTGCCACACCTGCTGTGACACGGGGCCTCGGTTTATACGGTCTCATCCGAAGGACCGCCCCATTTAGTCGCCTTTTACGACAAGCAAGGGGGTACTTAGGACCTATTCTAACCCGGATCCCCACGGGAATTTTCCATTTATGAAATAGATGAATCAAGATACATAATGGCTGAAATTTTCAATGTTAAAATATTTCCACATTAATAAACAATCTTTGTCAATCGATATAAAGTTCAATGTCCTTTGCTTCCTCTTAAAAGGATTCAACTACAAAATAAAAAAAAGTATGTTATAATGACAACATAAAATGATAACTTTAGATCAAAAAATTTTAATCTTAAGATAATTATTAGTTCATATAATTCATAGTTCATTATACAATTCGATCAGGCCTTCTCTACAAGATGTTAACGTTGTAACTGAACACATCCAAAGACATCCTTAAAAGTAATTGGATTTCATTTTGATAATGCAAAAAATGTTGGACACCCTATAGAAAATAAGGTACTTCGACCCCGCAAAAGCAAAAATCCTTAATATGGCTTTTCAGGTTATGTAATAAGTATACACACTCTTCTGATAGGCTAATGATCATTGCTGATGGACAAAGAGTACACAAACCCTAGGTGATACACAGACCCTTGGTGATACACAGACCCAAAGTGATACATAGACCCTAGGTGATGCATAGATACTAGTTGTTCCATAGACCCTAGGTGATACATAGATCCTAGGTGTTCCATAGACCCTAGTGATACATAGACCCTAGGAGAAAACCCTTGGTGGTACATAGATCCTTGGTGATACAAAGACCCTAGGTGACACACAAACCATTGTGATACACAGACCCTAGGTGATACACAGACCCAAGGTGATACATAGACCCTTGGTGATACATAGACCCAAGGTGATACACAGACCCAAGGTGATACATGGACCCTAGGTTATACACAGACCCAAGGTGATACATAGAACCTAGGTGATACACAGACCCTTGGTGATACACACAGACCCAAGGTGATACATAGACCTTAGGTGATACATAAACCCTTGGTGATACATAGACCCTTGGTGATACACAGACGCTTCAATGGTGATACACAGACCCAAGGTGATACATGGACCCAAGGTGATACATAGACCCTTGATGATACACAGACCCTTGGTGATACACAGACCCTAGGTGATACATACACCCTAGGTGATAGATAGACCATAGGTGATACATACACCCTAGGTGATACATAGACCCTTGGTGATACACAGACCCTTGGTGATACACAGACCCTCGGTGATACATAGACCCCTTGGTGACCCTCGGTGATACATAGACCCCTTGGTGACAAATAGACCCTAGGTGATACAAACAAGCACTTGGTGATAAACATAACCTTTGTGATACAGTCCCTTGATACATACACCGTTGGTAAAAGACAGGGCATTAGTAATATACATACTTTTTATGATACAAAGACCCTTGGTGACAAAGACCCTGCGTGATACATAGAGTCATAGACCCTTGTTGATACCGAGACCCTTGACAACGACCCTCTGCGATGCACCTACTCTTGGTTATATTAAAAATCAAACCCTTGCAAATACAGACTCTTTCTGATACACCATTGTTAATATAGTAAAAAGTGATCAATATACAGAGACTGGTAATAAGTAAGTAGACCCTGGTACGTGACAGGTAATACCTACCCTAGATATAAATATACAAACCTTGATAATTTGCAATAATACCGGTAATGACTCTAGTGATGGGTATATAGAGCCTGTAGAGTGGTATAGAGAACCCGGTCATGGTGAATAAAGACTCTGGTGATGCGTATATAGACCCTGGTGATGGGTAATACAGACCCTGGTGATGGGTATATAGATCCTGGTGATGGGTTATAGACCCTGGTGATGGGTATATATATCTTGGTGATGGTTATATAGACTCTGGTGATGGGTAATACAGACCCTGGTGATGGGTATATTGACCCTGGTGAGGGGTATATAGACCCTGGTGGTGGGTAATACAGACCCTGGTGATGGGTAAAACAGACCCTGGTGATGGGTAAATAGACCCTGGTGATGGGTAATACAGACCCTGGTGATGGGTAATACAGACCCTGGTGATGGGTATATAGACCCTGGTGATGGGTAATACAGACCCTGTTGATGGGTATATAGATCCTGGTGATGGGTAATACAAACCCTGGCGATGGGTATATAGATCCTGGTGATGGGTATATAGACCCTGGTGATGGGTACTGTAAACCAACTATTATTTAAGGAATCACTGTCTAGTTTTGAGAGTATGCCAGGGCATCAACAATAGTGGGAAACATGGGATAATTTAAATAACGGGCGAAGCCCGTTATGCTAAAATTATCCCATGTTTCCCACTATTGTTGATGTCCCTGGCATATTCTCATAACTAGACAGTGATTCCTTATATTTCCATTTCATTGTGAAATATAAAATTGTTGATTTAGACTTTAAAAATGCAGACATAGATTTAAATTACACGAGGATTCCCATCCCAATTTTAGTAGGCCTCGCCGAACACAACAGCAGCCGCACGAAATTTTCATGCATATTTGGCCTCCTTAGCGTCAGACTCAGAGACCGGTGCGCACGAGATTTTCATGCATACTAGGCCTCCATAGCTACTGACCTATCGACCTGCCTAATTTACATTCCGGCAGAATTATCAGGAAATCAGCTCCGCTTACTTTCAAAGGGTTATCATAGAGAAAAAATTTAGAAATGGAAATATTGAGTCATCTTTTATTCGTAAGTTTAGAATCATTCCGCGACGATTTATTTTCGAGACCGAAAATACATTCTCTACAAATCCCTAGCAAAATGGTTCCCGGCGATTAATATTTGCGAATGAAAGGAAGTCGCGGAACTCGCAGATATTTCTCGCACGCGAATAAAATAGACCCTGGTGATGGGTATATAGACCTTGGTGATGGGCAATACAGACCATGGTGATGGGTATATAGACCCTGTTGATGGGTAAACAAACCCTGGTGATGGGTATACAAACTCTGGTGATGGGTATATATACCCTGTTGATGGGTATACAGACTACAAACCCTGGTGATGGGTATACAAACCCTGGTGATGGGTAATACAAACCCTGGTGATGGGTATACAAACTCTGGTGATGGGTATACAAACCTTGGTGATGGGTATACAAACCCTGGTGATGGGTAAACAAACTCTGGTGATGGGTATACAGACCCTGGAGATAGGTATATAGACCCTGGTGATGGGTAATACAGACCCTGGTGATGGGTATACAAACCCTGCTGATGGGTATGTAGACCATGGTGATGGGTATACAAACCTTGGTGATGGGTATACAAACCCTGGTGATAGATGATTTAGACCCTGGTTATGGGTATATAGACCCTGGTGATGGGTATACAAACCCTGGTGATGGGTAATACATATGCTGGCCATGGGTATATACATCCTGGTGATGGGTATATAGACTCTTGTGATGGGTATACAAACCCTGGTGATGGGTATATAGACCCTGGTTATGGGTATACAAACCCTTGTGATGGGTAAACAAACCCTGGTGATTGATATTATAGACCCTGGTGATGGGTATATAGACCCTGGTGATGGGTAATACAGACCTTGGTGATGGGTATACAGACCCTGGTAATGCATATTAGACCCTGGTGATGGGTATACAAACCCTGGTGATGGGTAGATAGACCCTGGTGATGGGTATATAAACCCTGGTGATGGGTATACAAACCCTGGTGATGGGTAATATATACCCTGGTGATGGGTAATATATACCCTGGTGATGGGTATATAGACTCTGGTGATCGGTAATACAGACCCTGGTGATGTGTATATAGACCCCGGTGATGGGTATACAATCCCTGGTGATAGATAATATAGACCCTGGTGATGGGTATATAGACCTTGGTGATTGGTATACAAACCCTGGTGATGGGAAACAAACCCATGTGATAGATTATTTAGACCCTGGTAATGGGTATATAGACCCTGGTGATGGGTATACAAACCCTGGTGATGGGTATATAGATCCTGCTGATGGGTTATAGACCCTGGTGATGGGTATATATATATCTTGGTGATGGTTATATAGACTCTGGTGATGGGTAATACAGACCCTGGTGATGTGTATATTGACCCTGGTATGGGTATACAGACCCTGGTGATGGGTAATACAGACCCTGGTCATGGGTATATAGACTCTGGTGATCGGTAATACAGACCCTGGTGATGGGTAAATAGACCCTGGTGATGGGTAAATAGACCCTGGTGATTGGTAATAAAGACCCTGGTGATGGGTATATAGACCCTGCTGATGGATAATACAGATCCTGGTGATGGGTAATACAGACCCTGGTGATGGGTATATAGACCCTGGTGATGGGTAATACAGACCCTGGTGATGGGTAATACAGACCCTGGTGATGGGTAATACAGACCCTGGTGATGAGTAATACAGACCCTGGTAATGGGTATAATACAGACCCTGGTGATGGGTATAATACAGACCCTGGTGATGGGTAAAACGGACCCTGGTGATGGGTATATAGACCCTGGTGATGGGTAATACAGACCCTGGTGATGGGTAATACAGACCCTAGTGATGGGTATATAGACCCTGGTGATGGGTAATACAGACCCTGGTGATGGGTAATACAGACCCTGGTGATGGGTAATACAGACCCTTGTGATGGGTATATAGACCCTGGTGATGGGTAATACAGACCCTGGTGATGGGTAATACAGACCCTGGTGATGGGTATATAGACCCTGTGATGGGTAATACAGACCCTGGTGATGGGTAATACAGACCTTGGTTATGGGTATACAGACCCTGGTAATGCATATTAGACCATGGTGATGGGTATACAAACCCTGGTGATGGGTATATAGACCCTGGTGATGGGTATATAAACCCTGGTGATGGGTATACAGACCCTGGTGATGGGTAATATATACCCTGGTGATGGGTATATAGACTCTGGTGATCGGTAATACAAACCCTGGTGATGGGTATACAATCCCTGGTGATGGATAATATAGACCATGGTGATGGGTATATAGACCTTGGTGATGGGTATACAAACCCTGGTGATTGGAAACAAACCCTTGTGATAGATAATTTAGACCCTGGTGATGGGTATATAGACCCTGGTGATGGGTATATAGACCCTGGTGATGGGTAATACAGACCCTGGTGATGGGTATATAGATCTGGTGATGGGCTATAGACCCTGGTGATGGGTATATATATCTTGGTGATGGTTATATAGACTCTGGTGATGGGTAATACAGACCCTGGTGATGGGTATATTGACCCTGGTGATGGGTAATACAGACCCTGGTCATGGGTATATAGACCCTGGTGATGGGTAATACAGACCCTGGTGATGGTAAATAGACCCTGGTGATGGGTAATACAGACCCTGGTGATGGGTAAATAGACCCTGGTGATGGGAAATAAAGACCCTGGTGATGGGTGTATAGACCCTGCTGATGGGTAATACAGACCCTGGTGATGGGTATACAAACCCTTGTGATGGGTAAACAAACCCTGGTGATTGATATTATAGACCCTGGTGATGGGTATATAGACCCTGGTGATGGGTAATACAGACCTTGGTGATGGGTATACAGACCCTGGTAATGCATATTAGACCATGGTGATGGGTATACAAACCCTGGTGATGGGTATATAGACCCTGGTGATGGGTATATAAACCCTGGTGATGGGTATATAGACTCTGGTGATCGGTAATACAGACCCTGGTGATGGGTATTTAGACCCCGGTGATGGGTATATAGACCCCGGTGATGGGTATACAATCCCTGGTGATAGATAATATAGACCCTGGTGATGTGTATACATGTATAAACCCTGGTGATAGATAATATGGACTCTGGTGAAGGGTATATTGACCATGGTGATGGGTATACAAACACTGGTGATGGGAAACAAACCCTTTTGATAGATTATTTAGACCCTGGTGATGGGTATTTAGACCCTGGTGAAAGGTATATAGACCCTGGTGATGGGTATACAATCCCTGGTGATAGATATTATAGACCCTGGTGATGGGTATACATGTATAAACCCTGGTGATAGATAATATGGGCCCTGGTGATGGGTATATAGACCTTGGTGATGGGTATACAAACCCTGGCAATACATAAACAGAACCTGTCTATAACAAAAATAGTATGAATAAATAAATAAAACAAAAGATTAATAAATGAATAAATAACAAAATAAATAAAAAGATAATTAAAATAATAAATAAATAAATTAATTGACTAATTTTAAAAGAATAATTATAAAAAGGAATGAATATTATAAATAAATAAATAAATCATTTATTAGTAAATCAAACATTTACTTAATTATTAGAAATAATAAATAAACCATAATTAATTAATTAATAGAAGATTTAATTACTCATTAGAATAATACCATTAATTAATGGAAAAAAGGAATGTACTACAGTATTCATAAATAAACAAACAAATAAATTTCCTGATGAATATATCAGTTAAGTATCTTATTTATAATTATTACAATTAAAAAAATAAATGAATGACTAAAAGATTAAATGAACAAATAAAAACTAATTGCAAAGTTAATAGCAAACTTATTAATTCTTCTGCTTTTTAAATAAAATTTTATTGAATTATGCATAAATTTCTGCATCTGAGAATAGCAATACTAGTTTTCGTTATATATTCCGTGTGTTGCAAAAACGCGGAACGGAAAACGGAACGGAACGGAAAACGAAATAAATATTAATAGCCATTCTCTGTAACCACTTAAACTTCGTTGCCACGCATGGTCACCGATTTTGATGAAACTTCACCCATGCTTAGTACTTGACACCAGAAACAAATATCAAGCAAAATTTCGTTGCTATGTGTCTCGGTTGCTATGGCAACAGCCGGAAAAGTTTGAAAAATCGAGATTTTCAGCCACTTTAAATCTTGACTGTGGCTTAATAAAAACTAGAAAAAGCAAACAAACCATTCTCACAAAAACATGACACCTTGATGTTACTTATACTGTAAAGAAACTGTTTAGAATATATCTCTAAGTAAATGGTAACCAAGGGTACATTTGGAATACATTTAAAATGCTGAAATATGCTGAAAAACACTCCGTATTCACTAACGGTAGGTGTTACATGCTCAAACTCAATCAACGACGGAAGAAAAACAATGAAAATGTTTGACCTTAAATATATAAGTATAAGCAATATTATTCTATAAACAACTTTTATGGTTGCCATGGTAACACAGTGTAACCATGCAAAACCACTAACTAGAATTAGGTTAATGCTACTGTCTCGAGGAAAAACATGAAAATTCAAGACTGGCAAATATGCATTCTTAGGACCTTGCAACACCAAAACCATAAGAAAAATTGGGTATAATTGCTACTTTGCAGTGTTACCATGGAAACAAAGTACCAGTGCTTTAAAGTGTATTATTTTTCGCTGCATTAAGAATTAAATTGCCATATAATCAAGAAACAAATTAAAGGACTCAGCTTGAATAGTACTTATTTGTTAGAAATGAAGTTGAATATCATATATTGATAAAATTTGATGAATAAAACAACACTGTTGCTATGGTTACCAAGAAGGGAAAATGTTCCATTTTGTGAATTTTATATCAATATTAAACCCGGTTTGCCAGCTTCTTGCATCCACTTACAGATTGGATGATAGTGAAAATTAAAAGTCAAGTTAGCTGTTAATAAATATCAATCATAAAAGTTTTGGGAATCTACATTTAAGGGAACGTATCCAAGGAAAGAAAATATTTTTCAAGTTTTTAAGCATACATTTTCTACTTATTTCCATAGCAACGCTTTATTTAAAGAATCTAATCTGATTTTTTTTTCAAATAGGAAAACTTGGAGCACACCATCATCTTATAAAATTGATTATTAGTTATGAGGAAATGTGCATTTTTAAAAGCTAGGATCAGATTTAAACATACAGAGTGTTACTTTGAAGGCTTTCTGTGGTATAAAAACCTTGGCAACCATTGCCAACCAAAATGAAATAACATATTTTATTCTTGGTATATGTTTCAAGGCTGTTTTTTCTCTTATTTGGTCACATTTCATCCTGTAATTGCTTTTTATTTTTACGTGTATGACTTTATAAAATTCAATGAATATTTTTTTTTACTTTTGAATACTTTGTTACCATTGTAACGTATGTAATAGTTGATTTACCAAACATGTTTATCATACATATAAGACATCTGACCTTCAACTTTTGGAAATAGTCATTGCCAATGGTTTGCTTTACCGCAAATGTTAACTATTGGGCTCTAAACATGTTAAAAAATGCCATTTTCGGAACTTTAAGACATGTTGCCATGGTAACTATAAAACATAGCAACCAATTTTTGCCTGATTTCAGTTTAGGGTATCAATGGCTTTTATCATAGAGAGTTTGGAGAAATTCTGAGACTCTGCGTGCCACACCTCCTATATAAAATTTCAAATCATTACAGAGAATGGCTCTTAAATCACTTATCATACACAATGTTTGTCATAAACAGTATATTTTAAACACATTCAATTCCCTATCATAAAATAAGTTTATTAAGTCATGTTCAGCCTCTTTTTTTTAATTGACAAACAAGTTAATGAAACAAGAATATTTATAAACAGTCTCGTTTAAAGTCATCATTTGGTACGTTCTATCGTCGATACAATGACCTTGTCAGCCAATACAATTTATCATTGAGTCAAATGCTGACTGACGTTTTTCATACTACTTGTTAGTCCATTATTTATACACTGAATTGACGACGGATTTTTCCGTTATTTCCCGGAAATAATGACAAGGAGCACACGGTGGGTGTGACCGGTCGGCAGGGGATGTTCACTCCTCCATGGCACCTTATCCCACCTCTGATGTCTCGGGGGTCCGTGTTTGCACTGCTCCTATTTTGTATTGTTTTATGGACTTTGAGATTGAATACTCTTCGTTATCTCCATATCCTTCATTCACGAAAATTGCTGACATAGCAGTGACAAAGAATTGAATTTGAAAGTTTGTGTGTGTGTGTGTGTGGGGGGGGGGATGTAGGGTGGGTGGGTGGTGGTGGGGTTAAACTTATCTGGAAAGAATTTGACAAGCGGAAAAAAAAAACACAAATGTATGATTCGGGAGGGGGGAATAAGTTCCTGCTCCGATGTTTTTCAATACTTTTTTTGTACAGTTACTAACTACTTTTTAAATCAACAAAGTGTGGAGGTTTCAATAAACATTTCTATAGTAAAAAGGTTTTGTCTGGGAAAATGGGGGGGGGGGGGCAAATATTTGATATCAAGACAATGTTAAAGAGAATGAAAATTATTTTTAAAAATCCTAAGATTATGGCAGACCTTTCCGGCAAGCTCGGATAAACACCTCTAATGTGTAAACTTCATTTGTTTGAATTTTATACAAAATAGAGTAGCTTCCTATATAGTAAAATTCTGAATACAATGGAGATATAGTTGGAAAACTTTTCTGTGTTAATAATGTAGCATCTTTACATTTAATGAAGTTATAGTTTGTATGTGGTAGATGTGTGCGTGAGTAAAGGGGGAGGGGGGGGTCAAGGTGGATATGATCGAATGAATGGTGAAACATTTTAAGTTTATTTTCCCGCTCTTTGGAAAGGTCTGAAAAGTTTCAAAAGGTCCGCCCTTCCCTTTTGAAATTAGCTCCAGAGCTTTTTACTGAAACCCAACACTTTTTGCTAATGCAATTCATGTAGTAAGTTTGTGTAAACAAAGCACTGAAAGATGTTGGACTTAGAACACCCCCCCCCCCCTTCCAATAGAAAAAAATTAGTCTTTTGTCTTTTTCGCTTGTCAAACTCTTTTCAAGTAAGTTTATTCCCCACCCCCAAACACATTTTCAAATTCGATTCTACATCATTCTTTGTCAGCGGTTTTCGTGAATAAGACATTGTATATTTAATACCCTGTTTTTAATAATAGGGGATTTTTAAAATATGAATAAAATATATAGTTTATGATAAAAATTGTGTATTTTAAGTGATTTAAAATAAAATAATATATTCTGTTTTCCGTTCCGTTCCGCTTTCCGTTCCATTTTCCGTTCCGCGTTTTAGCAACACCCATATTCCCCATTTTCAAAAGGTGAGTTATTTCCCCTGAAAGTAACTCTTTTACTGTGTTTAATACGCATGCGCTATAAATAAAGTCACTTCCGCGGACGTTCTTGATGTAAACATGTTCATGGTGTATGCCTCTGTCATATGGAAAAATGTTATTGTGTTTGTGAATATAAAAAGAAATCTTAACTGATTCGTATTTTTTTTAAATTGCCCACTCATAGTCTCTTTCTGGATTTGTATTAATCTGTGTAGTACTATAATAAGGTGCTGTGTGACCCCCCCCCCCCCTTACAAAAAAAAAGAAACAAATTACTATTAAAATGCTGATACATATTCGAATAGGCCTATTAAAAAAAAACACAAACAAAAAAGCTAATTTTCGGTAGTGGATGTTCTGCAGACGGATCATCATTATTTACAAAATGTGCGGAACAAATTTTTAGTTATAAAGTTTTTACGAATTAATCTAGCCTGCTGCAGCCATATTTTCATTGTATCTCTAGGAATTTTTTGAAGACTGATGACATGTCCATATACAGTTTTACCTCTGAAATTGCTGCATATACAGCAGTAGTTCGTCTTCCGCTACCGATACCAAGAAACTGCGTTTTTGCTCGATTGTATGTCATAACATAGAACTTTTACTTACAAGAACACATTTGGTGACAATTAAAGGCCTATTTCATTTGAATTAACCGTGTTTCTAGAATTTTCTATTTGTAAAATAATTGATTCACTATTTAGTATTAAAACTTTGAATGGAATTCTAAATGAATAATTTAATCTCATGTGCTCATGTAACGAAGAAAGACTAATTAAAATAGCATCGACCTGAATTCGTGTTACATATGTCGTATAAAGTCTGAGCTGCATTTAATCAAATTAAGTTTTAGTGTAGGATCTAAGCATATGTACATGTATATTCCCGAGTAAAATACACATTTTGTTTTAGATCAGAGAATTGAGAGCAGAAACACGAAATTGATACAATAATTTCCTAGCGTATTTCTCGTTAATTAACTGAAAACAATCTTTTCTCAAGTGTTATTTATTTTTTTAAAATCCTTTCAGTGTAAGTACATGTATTTATTTTTATAAGTTATTCTTTTTTTGCAAAGTGTGTAAATAAACAATATCAGAGAGAGAGAGAGAGAGAGAGAGAGAGAGAGAGAGAGAGAGAGAGAGAGAGAGAGAGAGAGAGAGAGTCCGTGTAACTGACATACATGTACATCTGTGAAAAAATATATGTACCGTAATTTTATTGAATTCACAATTAAAAATTCTAATAATAATATTAATTTTCACAACTTTGGTTCATTTTCAACTGTTCAACCCATTTACATATTCTCGATCTGTACCTGTACGCACGGAGGGGGGGGGGGGGGTGCAGGGTCAAGGGGTTTAGCCCAACCCCCACTTTTTTCCCAATATTACTTTTTCTATTGAAAATGTTCATTGATAGACAGGTTGTCAACCCCACCCACACACACACTCAGTTTATACTACGGTAAAGTTATATAAGGGAAATGTAGTATTGTATGCCAAGGAACTGGTACTGAAATAAGTATTAGCTTTTTCAACTTTGGGCAAGGTGTTTCTTTGCTTGCCAACTTTTCCAGGTAAGAAAAAAATATTTCTTTGGCTAACCCCCCGCCCCCTTTTTAAAGACGATGCTAGGTGCCTGGCTAATTCGTATAGCTTTCTAGAAAGGGGGGGGGGCTAACAGACCCTTTATAAAATAACTTATTATCTAAAAAAATGCAAACCGTTTCCTTCTTTTAAAATTTTTAAATACAGCGTGTAAATTGATCACTAGGGGAGGAACAGCGAAAGTCGGACAGTTTTTCGGACCTTCTCGTTTGCACCTTCGGTACACGCTCCAAACTCGTAACACATAGCCGAAAAGTTTTACGTCACATAAAACGATGTTTTTACCCTCTTTCTATTCTTAATTTTCATTGGTTAAAAGCCTTGTATTGCTATAAATCAAAACCAAACACGGAAAGGCAGAGGCTGATAAAGTCGGACAGCGACAGTGAAAGTCGGACATGTAGAATTTAAAGTCGGACACACACTAGTTTCGGCATTTAAAGTCCAATTTACTTTATTTTTTTGGTTTTGAATTTAATGGACATGCACAAAGTATCAAGGGGTGGGGGGGGGGGCTGACCCCTCACCCCCCCCCCCACATTTACTTTACGCAATTGAAAATTCAAGTTCATTGAAAGGCTGTTTTTCTCACCTCTACCTTTATATTACCGTCAAATCAGGGTAATCTGGTAATGTATGAATAAAATTCGGTTTTGAACGATGTAATTAAATGGAACGTACGTACCTCCCATCAACCTCTGAAATAGAATTTTCTTTGAGTTTGGAAAATTACCCACTCTTTCTATCTTGTCGTTTTTTTTCTTCACTCAGGTAAGTTGATTTTTGTGTAAGATTTTTTAGCCCCTCCCCAGCTTACAAAAATGATACCAAGTGCCCGGGAAAAAAATTCGTGAACATTTAAAATTAATTTTACGTAATATACTTAGTATAATCGTGTGGATTATTTAGATAAATTTTCCATTTATATACCAAGAAATTTGAATTAGCATAAAGTACATGTATTATGCGATCTATAATCTATAAACCAATGTGTTATCGTGTGAATAATTGTTGGGTTTAAATTGTCTCCAAAATAAATCCAATTTTACACATTTATTAAATGGTTATAGACAGAAAACTATTTATCCTACTATCTTTACATTAGAATCAGTAATGTGAAACGTATTTAATTTTCAAGAAGGAAATCTTTTCTTTTCCTGAATGAGTGAAGAGTTATAAACATGTAACTCAAATAAAGCCATGAAAAATTGAATATGTTGATTTTTTTTGATAGACTTTATTTCCTTCTCTTTGTTTTCCTTTTCTTCTTTTATTTCCCTCGGTTTATGTCTACAGTATTTCATTTATCTGCAATATTATATCACTCTGTTGCTGTTAAAATTCAGTGAGGTGGTTTTTGCTTTACGTGTTTTTCATTGTTTTTTTTCTGAAATGAAACAATTTCTATAAGGCAAGTGCGATAAAACGTTTTTTTTTTTCTTATTTATTTTTTTTATTCTTCCTTCCCAAAAGTTGCAGCGAATCGGCAAAATTTGATTGCAAAAGCTAAAATACTCTTAAATTGCCAGTAAGTTTAATAACATAATAATAAATTGTTCTAGTATTTAAAAATATTACTATTAAAAAACAATTTATTCAATAAAATGTGCTGTCCGACTTTAAATTCTCCCCTGTCCGACTTTAAATGACCGAGAATGTAAAGTCGGACAGATGAATTTTAATGGTTTACTAAATAAATATCCACCAAAAAATTATTATTATTATGGGAATTTGTAATATTATTCATTTAAAAGTATGAATTATTTACAAAATATATTGGCAATCACGGAGTACCGACGGCAAACTGAAGATTTCGCCAGAGATAACTAAGGTCACTACCGACAGGTGCGCGCTCGGTGCGCATGCGAATTTTATCCGGATCCATGAGATGCGTATGTATCCTCTAAATTTTAGACATTATTTCAAACGTTTTTACGACTATGTTTGTATGAAACAACCAATAACATCCCGTAGACGGAGATACTGAAAGAAAAATACACATGACACTAAATTTAGAAACGATTTTATTCTGAAAGAGAAGAGTGTCCGACATTCGATACTGTCCGACTTTAGCTGTTCCTCCCCTATTTTGTTGGATTATCGTAACATGTAGTCCGCGGAAGTTATGCTAGTGTTGAAGAGTTCCGATTTTGAGGGGAGATAACTCACTTTTGAAAATGGGGAATATTCCGAGTTTCCTCCCTTCTGTTTTCTGATCTCGATGTAAATTTGTTCCGCGCATGCGCTCTGCCTTGTTATAGAGGCTGGTTACGAGATCCGAAAAGATGGACGAGTTGCAAAAACTTGAGTAGGCCTATTTGTCTCTTGTATCTAAAGTTTGTACAGAACTTGAGAACCATTTGGAACTAAACGACAAGGACTTAGGTATGATTGGTTGATTGTATGTTGTTTAACGTCCCTCTCGAGAATTTTTCACTCATCAGGTCCAGGAAAATCACTATATTTAGCTATATAGTTTAAGGTCAGACGAGACGTTCCTCAAAATATGTTTTGTATATCTTCGTAATGTATGAAAAATATTCAAAATTTTAATAACATTCTGATTTCAAAACCAGTTTCTAAACGTTTTTAAAAAATCCAAACACTTAAACATTTGAAATTGGAAAATCAGTTTTCTTCCCCAAAGCCAAAGGATTATATATAAGAAAAACTACCCCTGGTATCTTGCAGAAACGCCTGGTTAGGCACCTCAATTTTTTGTGAGTAAACATGTTTAAGTAGCAATACTTCAATGACAAACTCTTAGAAAAAAATTATCTTTTATTAAGGAACGTCTCGTCTGTCCTTAATTTACCTACCGGTACATAGGTTTATTTACGTATAAAATAGTTAGCTTTATTTAGCTATTTTGGAATAAGTTTCTGTTTTATGAAAAGCAGACAAAAAGTCGCACTCAGGGCCTTTGAGCAGTGAGGGATCTTTTTTGTGCCAGCACCTACTGCGACACGGGGCCTCCGGTTTATACGGTCTCATCCAAAGGACCGGTCTCCGCGTCCCGCAGTGGGATTCGAACCCGCAACGTAAGGATTGACTCCTTACTTCGCAACTCTAGAGCAGACGCTCTTACCACTAACTTAATTAGGTATGAAAATGGTGCCTAAAGTCGAAACTCGAATTTTCTCCAAATGAAGGTGGTGTTTATGGAATTTATTTCACGAGTGGGACAGGATTTTTGATATTTTCACGAGTGCGAAGCACGAGTGAAAATATAAAAAAATCCTGTCTCACGAGTGAAATAAATTCCATATTCAACTACAAAACATTGAATTTTCTGTTTATTACATTTTTAAAAAAAAATAATCTTTGATTTTTCCTTTGCCTCTGTCTTTTTGTAATACATTCATGGACTCATGACGTCATAGTTGAGGGGTTGAGACGTCGTCATAGCTAAGTGAGGTGAAAACACTGTAAACATGAATTTTACAACATTTTTTGGTAATTTTGACGTTGAATTTGCTATCAGAATGGTTTATTTATTTCCATCTATCTTATATTAGGTCAAGGAAGATATTTTTACTAGGGATGGCAATTCTTAACCGGTTAATTGATTAATTGGTCGGAATGATGCCAATCGGTTAGAAAATCCGTAATCGGTTAGTCAGAAAAAATATAAAAATATATGAAAATTGAATATATTTTCTTAAAATTCACTTTTTAGAAAGGAAACCACTGCCTAAAGTTTGTTTAGCTGATTTACATATTTTGTAATTAAATCATTGGAGGTATTTATAGCTCTCCTGATTGATGTCCCGGGGTAATTGGTCAGTTGGTGAAGTGTTAATTGCTGTTTTTAAAACACACTACCCTGCATGTGATTTTTT
>NW_026925066.1:0-25704 GCF_032062105.1 Saccostrea cuccullata
ATTATACTAATGACTAAGAAGAGATTAAAAACACACTTAAAGTCGCTTTTACTTGTATACTGAAGTAATGCATTAAACAATGAGATTATTTTCAATGTTCACATTATCATTCAACTTAACAACCATTCCTTTTCCCTTTTGAGTAAAGTTTATTCGTGTTCATTAGTTTATTATAACTTAAAATTCACCTCATCTTTTTTTTTTTAATATTTAACCATTACATAGACCACAAGTTTGGCATCTAAATAAAACACTACAAACTTTATTGAATATGACGCAGACAAGGATACCTGATGAAAACCCTTCGCATATTTTAAAAAAATAATTAATCAAAGAAAAAGGGAGAAAGTATACCTGTATTATTATAACTTTTTGTCGACAATTTCAGATAAATTTGAAAATTTAATTTAGTGTTTGTATTGCCTCAAAGGTGATTGTGCAAACGTACTATATTCTAACGCGTAAATTTGATTAAGCGGTGATGAAGCAGCATTTCTGGTTGAACACCGTAATAAAAGCCGGCTATTGCTCTACAAGCAATGAGCCCGGCTAAAAACCAATGTGCAACAATGGTATGACAAAAATACGACCCAATGATAGAAAACATTTTCTTGCAAGGTAGTTATAGTGTCCACAGAATTTATTTAATGCCTATTTTAAACCGCCAGATAAAAAAATTATGCCTACGTGCAATATAATTATGTTGATATGCAAGTTATCAATCTTTTTAAATCAGAATTCGCCCTTGTGGCGCAGTGGTTAGAGTGTCTGCTCCTTTCGTCGCGGGTTCGAATCCCAATGTGTCACGTGTCGCAGTAGGTGCTAGATGAAATGAAGGATATGGAGATAACGAAATGTATTCAATATCAAAGTCCATAAAACAAAACAAAATTTGGAGTAAAGCAAACATGGACCTCCAAAACATCAGAGATAGGATCAGGTGCCATGCAGGACTGAGCATCCCCTGCCGACCGGTCATACAGGCCGTTTGCTCCTTGTCATGATTGAGAAATTACGGTAAAATGCGTCGTCAATTCCGTGTATAAATAATGGACTAACAATTAGTATGAAAAACGTCAGTCAGCATTTGACTCAATGATAAATTGTATTTGCTGACAATGTCATTATATCGACCATAGATCTTACAAAATGACTTTAAACGAGACTGCTGATATTCTTGTTCCATCAACTTATTTGTCGATTATTTACCTCGTTTAGGAAATTGTTCATTCGTAGACCATGCTCTTGCGTATCGAATCAAATGAAAATAATCCCTTAGTGCTCAATCCTAAGTGCTGATAATAGGACAAAATTTCAACGACAAGTAGTGAAGAATTCTCGAGGGGAACGTTAAATGACATACAATCAATCAATCAATCTTTTTAGAAATTGTCGGAAAATTTACTGAATAAAGCCCGAAAATGGCATCATACATGCTAGATGCAACACATGATAATACCTGGTAATGTTGACATGCAACTTATTTATGTCAACATGCGAAATCATTATGAAGATATTCAACTTATTTAAGTTGTATAAAATTTCTTTTTTAAAAACGTTACTGAAATCATCTCGTATGTTGTCATGAATGATTTGCATGCCTACTTAATTGTCTTTCATATTGACATTAATCAACACATGTCAATATGATTATGTTGCATCTTTGAAAACAAAATCATACTGTTGTAAGTAAGTTATTTTGCACGCGTTAAAATTGGACTCTAAATGGACGGGTAACTTGCAAGTCACCATAATTATTTTGCATGTTAAAGTATATTTTATTACATAATATGCATACTTTTCTCTCATGTTGTTTTTACTGTATCTTGCATGTGGGGGTTGGGGTTGGGGTTGGTTAACCAGCATAAAAATAATATCGATTGTCATACTTTTCTCTCATGTCATCTTATTGTATCTTGCTTGGGAGGGGGGGGGGGGGGTTGAGGGTTGGTTAACCAGCATAAAAATAATATCGATTGTCATACTCTTCATTTGTTCCTTTATTATCGTCCATAATCAGTAAATTATCAAATGTATGCGATAATGATATATTCAAAAATCTACATAAGTGCCTCAAGGCCATTGAATGAACTTACAAAAAGTGCCAAATATGTTAATTTATTAAAAACTGTCCTCTGAACTCCCTAATCGTGTAGCGGGATCTCTGTTTTATGATAGTTCATTTTTTTTAAAAATCTTATTTAAAAATCTTAACAGTTGTTATGTAAATCACTTAAGATATTAACATATCCCTATAGCGTATTATAAAAAAGTAAAATTTAAGCCCCCCCCCCTTCCCATCTATCCAACAACCAGTTCACTTTGAGAAGGGGGTTATATTCAGTGACGAACCAAATGGTTAATTCAGGCACAGGGATTAAACAAGCTTAGATTAACATCTCTTAGTGCAAGACAATACGTATACTGCATTTAACAAAGGCGTACAGCACCGTGTTTAAATCTTAGTGTTAGCATTCATTATCGGAAAAACCGTCCTTCAAATCTTACAAAGCAAGATTTAATTAATTACAAAAAATACTTATCTGTTTATCTTTAACACTATGAAGGTATGAGTTTAATTAGACCTTTGTAGATTTGACAAATTGTACTGGCGACTAGAAAATTCTCCAATCCCTGTCAAATTATTTTAGTATTTCATACCTAATTTATTTGAGAAACAGATAATCGCAACTCTACAGAGTGCAAGACAAACAGATTTTGCAAGATTTTCAATCTTTAAAAAAAATGACAAAACGAACGCGATTAATTACTGCTGATTTTGTTGTTCGTTTTGTCATTTTTTTTAAAGATTGAAAATCTTGCAAAATTGTTCAGTCGTACGAAAATTAGATCATCAGAAAGTTATCTCCCTTGCCTTGAACAGCATTTCAACCAATGAAATAATTGAAAATTTTCTCATCATGCATTTTCTACCAATCACAAAAGAGAGGAAGTGCATAGTCCGAAGACTGTAAAAAACTTCAACTATACAATACCGTCTTCCAAGGAAGACGGTAATCAGCAGTAATTAATTCCTAATAACATGATTTTTTGTATAGCAAAAAATAAAAAGATCTCTTTAACTTCATTATAAATAAAATTTGATTTTTATTGCTTGCAGGCTTTACAATTTGTTATTATTCTTTTCCCCTTTCTTGTTTGAAGAAGGAAATGGAATCAGCCGAGGTTTGCCGAAAGCTCTCGGAGAGTCAAAGTTTACGGAGATGACCGAGCGACAACCGTGATAGGGCTAATGCCAGTAAAAAGCTAATGTAGAAATACAAAATCAAGAAATTCAAAAGAATTATACGGCCTGATAGGTGCAGATCAGTTTACAGTTTAAGATTGTTGCTAAAGACGGGAAGCTTTTTGAAAAAGCTCTATACTTGTTTACATGTAGTTGTAGACATCAGTCTATTCTAATTCAAGTTTCCGTCTCTACAGTTGACCTTGTTCAAGTTATCGTTTCTATCCCAATGACCTTGACCAAGTTTCTGATTCTATAACGATGACTTTGTCAAGTTTCAGGGGCGTAGTATCAGGGGGGGGCCTGGCCCCCCCACTTTTTTTCCCAACCTTACTTACACTATAGGAAATGTTAATTGAAAGCCTGTTTGCCCCCCCCCCCCCCCCCCCCCACTTTTAGAAATGTACCGAAAATGTAGTATAAGAATTGGTACTAAAAGTAGTTGACACTGAAAAAAGTTTACCTACCCCCCCGAAAAGTAGGATTTTCGACTTCGGGCAACTTTTACCTTTTTTTTTTTTTTTTTTTTTTTGGTTGTCAACTTTTTCAGGTAAGTAAAAAAATTTTTTCTCTTCCTCCCCCCCCCCCTTTCAAAAACGATGCTACGCCACTGAGTTTGTATGGTGATATAGATATTTGAGTTTTAATTTGTGGGAATATAGCTCACTTACACTGTAATACAAATAGCTTGTTCATTGTTACTGATCGAACAATATTGCGCAAATGGGGTTATAGAATAAGTTGAAGGTATATCATTCAAAGTTTTTAGACAAAAAAGAGGAACTTATATAATCTCATTGCAGAATCATCCTTAAATACTTTTTAAATAGTTTTTAAATTCGATATTATATAAAGATACTCACATACCCATTTATAATGCTTGTTTATTCTCAAAACTGCTTACATGCAGATTGTTTATTTGACAAAAAGTTTTTAATAGGGACAAATATATACAAGAGACTTCGTTCTGCCGATATCATCAAAAGCATCATATGCTGAAGATTGCAAATGTACTAATTGTCAAAATCTAAAATGATTTTTATACATGTATGATTCTGTTTCCCAATTGGATATAGACTTTGTTCAATAAAATATGTTAAACTAAACAAAACAAAATAAAACCCAAATAAAAAGCCCTGAGACTTATGTAAGATGACGTGTTCTTGAATAATATACTAGTATTTATTTCTCCTGAACTAGTTTTTGAAGAGTGCTGCTCCCATAAATAAATTTACAGAAATTAAAGGTACTTCACTGGATATTTGTGCACGATACCAGAGCACAGTGTGTCTTACTACCCGCTAAATTGAATATAACTTTAATATTCATAAATACCAAAATACTCATACTGAATACACTGGAAACGATAAACACTTACATGAAAATATGGAGATAACGAACAGTATTCAAGATCAAAAGTCCATTAAACAATTAATACAAAAAAGGAGCAGAACAAACACGGACCTCCAAAACATCAGAGTTTGGATCAGGTGCCATGGAGGAGTGAGCATCCCCTGCCCAGCGGTCAAACACACCGTGTGCTCCTCCTTGTCATGATCGTGAAATAACGGAAAAATCCGTCGTAAATCATTACATGTAACCAATGGACAAACAATTAGTATGAAAAACGTCACTCAGTCAGCATTTGACTCAATGTTAAAATTGCATTTGCTGACAAAATCATTGTATAGTAGCAATGGAAAAGCAAAGGGCAATAACTCTAAAATTTGCTAAAATTATGCTGTCAAAAATGGTGTGAAAAATAAACAATGGGGTGTGTTACAGACTGATACAGTAAGACAATGACATGTACAGTCATGCACGTTTTTTGGTAACCTTGTTGAAGTATTAATGCAAGTGTATATTGATGAAAATAAATTAATTGCATCATTTTCATGGAAAAAATAAAAATGAAATATTTATTTCGAGAGAAAAAATTGAATTTCAGAATATACACCTGATTTTTATAAAACGGTAAAGTAATTTCTATGAGAATTTGATCTAAAAATTACTTTAAATCCTTGTATTCAACACCAAATCACGTTTGATCACATGGACTATTTTTGCCTGATAAGGTTATTTACCATTTGCTGTCAGGATCTTAGTAAATTGCGGGGTGCAAAATGGTCACAACATCATGTAAATATCTTGCTTTCAACAATTTAGTTTATTTTGACTTTGTAAGGTGACCTACGATGATGAAAGTCATATAAGGGGGGGTATTCAGCATATAACAGTGTCTGCTTTTCACATATTTTCATATTAATTGTATTAAAAATTGAAGATGGTTATCTAAATAAACAAATACACTCAAAATTGATATCTTACTTGATAAATCCATTTTTGATTTATTGTTAACCCCCCACCCCCCTTTTCAAGCCATTAGCTTATCCATATGAAACTACAGATCAGTTTGTTTTACTTCATAAAAATAAAAATAACTCAACAATACTTTAAATTAAATTTAGAAATTACAGTACAATCAAACAGAACTTTGTACATCACATCTGCCTGAGAGAAACAACATCTGTATTGTATAAGTAGATTAATGAGACATTATTGGATCTAGATTTGAGCCATTTAGCTTCTTGATCATGAATATAATCATGCAATTACCTAATATCTGATCATGATATTAAGTTTCTATCTTGAAAAGAATGGAAAAGGGGGTGAAAATATTACCACATTTCGAACTTAGAATTTCTGGCAACCATACAATATTTGATTTTCATGTTATTAATATATCATATACTCTAGAAAACAATTTAAATACATATTTTATTGTTTATATAAATATTGTAAAGTACTTTGCATTAAATGAACAATTTCAGCATAGTAGATTTTGTTCCTTTGATTTTTTTAAAAAATGGCAACACTTTTTGTTTCAAGATGTGAAAAGATGAAAACAAAAAACTGTCATAACTTTTTTTATTTTTCAACGAATTTCAAAAAACGAAATTGTTTTGGAAATGGTTTTGAAGGCTCTTAAATATAAAGCATTGCTTTTTAATCTGAGAAGTGCCTTTAAAATTACCTAAAGGGTAATGACTAGAAGATATGGCGTAAAAGAAGTCGAACATGAGTTATCGTTCATATAATGAGTTATCGTTCATAAGATGCGTAATACGTCATCACTAGAGACCTATTCACTCGTACATGGAATATTCCACATGCATTAAAATAAACAGAAATAAAATAAATATTCTTTAATAATATATAATACATATTCGGTTGGTAATTTATTTCTTATTTCATCTGTAATTTACAATGGGGTTATTATATATAAATCCGTATGCTGGAAAATGGAAATGTCAGTAAATATAAACAATTTATCAATATAAATTATGGATAAATTATAGACAATCGTGGATTGATTTTAATGAAAAATAAAAGGAGTTGAGATATAGTGCTTGATATATTTTCCTTTTATATATTTATTTGTATTTCGGTTAATGCAGTTTGGTACTGTGTATTGTGAATGGAGAATGCACGTGGGGGGGAGGGGTATTACCTACTGGAGACAGGCATCTATCGTTAAATGTGGTCCTGTAAGAAACGAAAACCAAACGTGTTTAAATGCTGCAATAAGTTCCTCGCTCCAATTTTTCACTCATGGGAACACTAACAATTGCCGTTGGAAAGCTGCTCGACACTCTGGGTCACTGAGCAGTGAAGGACCTTTTTCGTGCCAGCACCAACAGCGACAGGGAGGGGTGGAGCGGTTGTTTGTCAGAGTTAAGGAGCCCACAACCACACTAAAATTATTGAATTATTAAATCTTATGCTTATATTGTAAAGAAAAGGGGGCCCTGGTCCCCTGCACAGTGAGGGATCTTTTTCGTGCCAACGACAAGGGACCTCGGTTTATACGGTCTCATTGGATGACCGGTCTCCACGACCTTCAGATGGATTCAAACCTGCAACACAATGATTATCTCCTTAATCAGCGACTTGAAAGCAGACTTTCTTACTACTGTTTCACACGGCGACGCAGATTTCAGTGGCGAATCCATGAATCTTGAAAGGGGAAAAGGGGGGGGGATGCTGTTGTTTATCAGAGTTAAGAGTTTGTCAGTGTTAAAACATACAGAAATATAATAAATATTTTTGATAATATTTATTCGATTGGTAAATTACATTTTATTAAAATTAAAAATTATTGAATTATTGAATCATATGTATATATTCGACAGAAAAAGGGGACCGGGGTGGGTGGGTGGGAGGGGGGGGGGGGGTGCACTAACCTCTAAACTAATCCGCCAGTGTAATTGAATGACTATTATACTGAGGTTGTGAGATAGAAATAATTATTTTCTTATTCTAATTAGAAACCTATACCTATACAACAACCACTAATAAGAAATCTGGTATTGTTTCACAGGAATATCCAGCTTAGCGATAAGACTTAATTTCTCACAAAACTCAAGATTTTTCCCCCACGAGGCATATCCTAACGCAATAGAGCAAGGGATACGTAAATCTACAAATCCTACATTTCTCGCTATTCGGCAGTTACTACTTTTCTGGGTCTGGTATACCTGATATTTCACACTAGGTAATTCGAGTGAATTTTTTTTCTCATGTGATCCAAAGTACAAATATATGACATTGTGCTTATTTTATTTATATTTCTTCACTTAGGGCAGTGATGTTTGTTTAATACTTGTTGTAAAATATAATTGAAATATAAAAAAAAATTAATTAAACTAATTATAAAGTCCAAATTACTAGATTTCATTTTCTTATCTAATGACCATGTATTGAAGGGCAGCCCCGCGAGAATTCCGAAGCATTTAGGTTATAATGTATAGCGACCATTTTACGTACCTGTTAAATGAATGGTCTGATAGTTTAAATCTTGATAAAATTTTGAAGATGGTATCAAATAATGCTTCACTGAGAATTGTACAAAACTTTGATTTTTGTCCAATTAATTGCACCTTGAATTTTACATTAATTGAAGTTCTATGGGCTGCACATGTTTTTAATTAAGATATTGTAAAAAAGTTATTTGATTTGCAAACAAATATCTTTGTAAATATTTGAATAAACTATATCTTTATTAAGTTAAGATACTTTGAGAAATAATAAATTTTCTTCTTTTCATCAATTGCAGATAACTCTTCATAAACCTTTAAGGTGGAATGTCACACCGACTTTTTATTTTAAAGATCTTTGAGTCATCCTTTTTAAACAATTGTTTCAGCACTGAAAGGCTGATATTAGCTCTTGATTATTTATATTAATTTTTTGCAGTTTGACCCATTTGTCATGAAAATTATAAACTTTTACTTTGGCCATATCTTTTGAACAGTAGATGCCAAGACATTTATACTTCACATATGTAATCTTTTTTGAATGACCTTTCATTTGATACCAACAGCCTTGATCCTTTGACCTTGAACTTGTAGATTTCCGTACCTGTGAAGAAACTTTAACCTTGGCTATAACTTTTGAACGGTAGGGGATAGGACTTTCATACTTCAAATACTTCAAATACTTGATCTTTGTGAGAAGTTACTTCATTGGATACCGAGAATTTTGACCCTTTGACCTTTAAGATTGACCTACTTTAAAAAAGCAAACATTGGCCATAACTTTTAAAGTATTATGGCTAGTGCTTTCATACTTAACATATTTAATCCTTGTGAGAAGTTACTTCATTGGATACCAAGAACATTGACCCTTTGACCTTGACGTTGGAGTTTGACCTTCTTTTTAAAAAATAACCTAGGTCATAACTTCTGACCGGTTAGGGTTAGGACTTTCATACTCTATATAAGAATTCTATGTGGCAAGACCTTTCATTTTGATACCAATTACATTGACATTTTTGCCTTGACCTTAGAGATTTTTGTACTTATACAAAAACCTTTAACATTTTCACAAATTTCACAATTGTTTTCCGTTGAGAATACCTTATTTTTGGTACCTTTTAATTAAATTTGCATTTAAAAAAAAGCTTAATATTTGCTATGTTGCCATATGGGGGCATCAGTGCTACACAAACACATCTTGTTTATTAGGTATTCATATGATGCATTCATTTACAGCAAATTATTTTAAAAGAAAGCATCTAATTTGGATGTAAATAATCATAATCCTACATGTCATTCACTGCTGATGATTTATTTTAGATTGAAATTATTACCATGATCTTAAAAGGGTTTTCCTACCTACCTGTAGCTTGTACCAGCTCGACATCGAACTCGGCAAATCCTTCCAATAATTTTTACGGAAATTAAAAAGATCAGTTTATTCTGAAGATATGTCCCTGATCTTAGAGCTTCTTCTCACCTACCTGTACCTTGTATCAGATAAGAATACGACAAAATATTCGTCTTATACCAACCTGTCTTTCATCGATTCTGATTTATTTTATACTGAAATTCTTACCCTGATCTTACTAGGCAACTCCTCACCTTTTATGGATATTAAAAAGATAGGTTTTACATGAAGATATGTCCCTGATCTTAGAGCTTCTTCTCACTTACCTATACCTTGTACCAGATAAGAATACGACAAAATATTCGTCTTATACCAACCTGTCTTTCATCGATTCTGATTTATTTTATGCTAAAATTCTTACCCGATCTTACTAGGCAACTCCTCACCTTTTATGGATATTTAAACGATAGGTTTAACATGAAGATATGTCCCTGATCTCAGAGCTTTCTCTCACCTACCTGTACCTTGTACCAGATAAGAATACGACAAAATATTCGTCTTATTCCCCCCTGTCTTTCATAGATTCTGATTTATTATATACTGAAATTATTACCCTGGTCTTACTAGGCAACTCCTTACCTTTTATGGATATTTAAACGATAGGTTTAACATGGAGATATGTCCCCGATCTCAGAGCTTCCTCTCACCTACCTGTACCTTGTACCAGATAAGAATACGACAAAATATTCGTCTTATTCCAACCTGTTTTTCATAGATTCTGATTTATTTTATACTGAAATTCTTACCCTGATCTTACTAGGCAACTCCTCACCTTTTATGGATATTTAAACGATAGGTTTAACCTGAAGATATGTCCCTGATCTTAGAGCTTCTTCTCACCTACTTGTACCTTGTATCCGATAAGAATACGACAAAATATTCGTCTTATACCAACCTGTCTTTCATAGATTCTGATTTATTTTATACTGAAATTATTACCCTGGTCTTACTCGGCAACTCCTTACCTGTTATGGATATTTAAAAGATAGGTTTAACATGAAGATATGTCCCTGATCTCAAGAGGTTCCTCTCACCTACCTGTACCTTGTACAAGTTATGAAACCGACAAAATATTCGTCTCATTTCAACCTGTCTTTCCTAGATTCTGATTTATTTTATACAGAAATTATTACCTTGGTCTTACTCGGCAACTCCTTACTTGTTATGGAGATTCAAAAGATAGGTTTTACATGAAGATATGTCCCTGATCTCAGAGCTTTCTCTCACCTACCTGTACCTTGTACCAGATAAGATTACGGCCAAATTATTCGTCTTATTCCAACCTGTCTTCCATAGTTTCTGATTTATTTTATACAGAAATTATTACCCTGGTCTTACCCGGCAACTCCTTACCTGTTTTGGAGATTCAAAAGATAGGTTTTACATGAAGATATGTCCCTGATCTCAGAGCTTTCTCACACCTACCTGTACCTTGTACCAGATAAGAATACGGCCAAAATATTCGTCTTATTCCAACCTGTCTTCCATAGTTTCTGATTTATTTTATACAGAAATTATTACCCTGGTCTTACCCGGCAACTCCTTACCTGTTTTGGAGATTCAAAAGATAGGTTTTACATGAAGATATGTCCCTGATCTCAGAGCTTTCTCTCACCTACCTGTACCTTGTACTAGATAAGAATACGGCCAAAATATTCGTCATATTCCTACTTGTCTTTCATAGATACTGATTAATTTTATACTGAATTTCTTACCCTGATCTTACTAGGCAACTCCTCACCTTCTACGGATATTAAAAAGATAGGTTTTACATGAAGATATGTCCCCGATCTCAGAGCTTTCTCTCACCTACCTGTACCTTGTACCAGTTATGAAACCGACAAAATATTTGTCTCATTCCAACCTGTCTTTCATAGATTCTGATTTATTTTATACTAAAATTATTACCCTGGTCTTACCCGGCAACTCCTTACCTGTTATGGAGATTCAAAAGATAGGTTTTACATGAAGATATGTCCCTGATCTCAGAGCTTTCTCTCACCTACCTGTACCTTGTACCAGATAAGAATACGGCCAAATTATTCGTCTTATTCCAACCTGTCTTCCATAGTTTCTGATTTATTTTATACAGAAATTATTACCCTGGTCTTACCCGGCAACTCCTTACCTGTTTTGGAGATTCAAAAGATAGGTTTTACATGAAGATATGTCCCTGATCTCAGAGCTTTCTCTCACCTACCTGTACCTTGTACCAGATAAGAATACGGCCAAAATATTCGTCTTATTCCAACCTGTCTTCCATAGTTTCTGATTTATTTTATACAGAAATTATTACCCTGGTCTTACCCGGCAACTCCTTACCTGTTTTGGAGATTCAAAAGATAGGTTTTACATGAAGATATGTCCCTGATCTCAGAGCTTTCTCTCACCTACCTGTACCTTGTACTAGATAAGAATACGGCCAAAATATTCGTCATATTCCTACTTGTCTTTCATCGATTCTGATTAATTTTATACTGAATTTCTTACCCTGATCTTACTAGGCAACTCCTCACCTTTTATGGAAATTTAAACGATATGTTTAAGCTGAAGATATGTCCCCGATCTCAGAGCTTCCCTTTTACCTACCTGTACCTTGTACCAGATAAGAATACGACAAAATATTCCTCTTATACTAACCTGTCTTTCATAGATTCTGATTTATTTTATACTAAAATTATTACCCTGGTCTTACCCGGCAACTCCTTACCTGTTTTGGAGATTCAAAAGATAGGTTTTACATGAAGATATGTCCCTGATCTCAGAGCTTTCTCTCACCTACCTGTACCTTGTACCAGATAAGAATACGGCCAAAATATTCGTCTTATTCCAACCTGTCTTCCATAGTTTCTGATTTATTTTATACTGAAATTATTACCCTGGTCTTACTCGGCAACTCCTTACCAGTTATGGAGATTCATCAGATAGGTTTTACATGTGGATATGTCCCTGATCTCAGAGCTTTCTCTCACCTACCTGTGCCTTGTACTAGATAAGAATAAGGCCAAAATATTCCTCTTATTCCAACCTGTCTTCCATAGATTCTTATTTATTTTATTTAGAAATTATTACCCTGGTCTTACCCGGCAACTCCTTACCTGTTATAGAGAATCAAATGATCGGTTTAACATGTAGATATTTCCCTGATCTCAGAGCTTTCTCTCACCTACCTGTACCTTGTACCAGATAAGAATACGACAAAATATTCGTCTTATACCCACCTGTCTTTCATAGATTCTGATTTATTTTATACTGACATTCTTACTCTGATCTTACTAGGCAACTCCTCACCTTTTATGGACATTTAAAGGATAGGTTAAACATGAAGATATGTCCCTGATCTCAGAGCTTTCTCTCATCTACCTGTAACTTGTACCAGATAAGAATACGACAAAATATTCGTCTTATTCCCACCTGTGTTTCATAGATTCTGATTTATTTTATACTGAAATTATTACCCTGGTCTTACTCGGCAACTCCTTACCTTTTATGGATATTTGAACGACAGGTTTAACATGGAGATATGTCCCCGATCTCAGAGCTTCCTCTCACCTACCTTTACCTTGTACCAGATAAGAATACGACAAAATATTCGTCTTATTCCAACCTATGTCTTTCATAGATTCTGATTTATTTTATGCTGCAATTATTACCCTGATCTTACTAGGCAACTCCTCACCTTTTATGGACATTTAAAGGATAGGTAAAATATGAAGATATGTCCCTGATCTCAAAGCTTTCTCTCACCTACCTGTACCTTGTACAGGAATTTATGATCAGGAATTTAGTCCCACAGTTCATGCATTTGATTTTGTTTGAACTTTTCATTAACAGTTAATAGTAGTAATCAAAACTGACTTTTTATGCTTTTCAAATGTATTTAATGGCTCCACATTTCTGCATTCTTTCATATATAAAGAATGGGTGGACTTAACTGGCCAGAAAGAATTACGTAAATTTGTTTTATAACAGGATTATTTTTTTTCTATCATGTAAGCCTCAGATACCTTAACCGTGTATTCATGTTGTGTCTGTGAATTTCTAATGCTCTTTTCCGTGTAAACTACATACATAAAGATGACATGGTGCCTGAAGATTTCTTGAATATCTATAGATAATCTGTGTCACACGTTTTTCATCGTCTGAATACATAGTCAGTGCACATTTGTCGGCTATTCTTAAGAAAACTGTACTTGTATATTGACCAAAATAATGTCATATTAAAAAGGGAAAGCGCCAACAAACATGTGCTCTTAATCAATTTAACAAAAAACATGTTTCAAACAAACTTCTCGCTTCCATTGTTATGACAGCAAATGACCTGTTAAATATGAAAATTCATCATCATGTGATAAACACCTGCAGTGTACTCAGGAAAACAGTTGCTTTGTATTCTTCAACCTGCCTTCACATTAAATCACATCTTTTATCAAATTTGGTTGCAGTTTACAGAATTTATCGAATAAAATGTTTCAAATTTGTGTGCCCTCATATTAAAAAAAATTCACATGACATCGTTGCATTGTGCCATATACGTATTTGAATTTCTGGAGAGAGAGAGAGAGAGAGAGAGAGAGAGAGAGAGAGAGAGAGTTCAACAATGACATCAATCGATAGCCCCGCCTCCTATAAATATTGATTATGTTATCTAAAAACCACTCCGGGTACATGTCAAATGCTAGAAGACGACACTTATGTATTGTTGCTTCAATTTTGATACATGGCATCAGGGCATTGTATTTTGTACAAATGTTCCACCCAGTATAACTAAAAATACGTCGCTCTATCCATTGCTTGTAATGTATTTTGGATTCATTTCATTTACAGATTGGTAGAGGACTCGCAAAAAATTCCAAAATAGGATATCAAGTCCACCTATTCTTTTATACATATAAGCACCGAAATAAACAATCTCATAATTTCACAACATTTAACACATAACTGTTTATAAATCCCCTATTCATAAATACTTAAATTAGCTCATACTCTTTTCTTATTCTTTGATAATTTTTATCAAAGTCCTGAAGTCAAATTAAATTATGCAAATCTGTACAAAACCAAACTATTTTCAAGCAAATCAGTTATATCTTGCATAAATAATCTATACATGTCAAGACAATTTCATTTAACCGGTAAAGAGTTTTTGTTGGTGTGTTTTCTAATATGAAGGGGTATCACTATGTGCATAGTCAATTTCTTAATAAATTTGAGATCGGGTCAAAGGAACTGTTAAGGTAAAACAATGTTGTTCCAGTTGAATAGCTTTCCTCATTATGTATCAACAAATGAAGTTTTAAGAAATTATCATAATCTTCAATAGTTTCTTTGCAACATAGCTTCAAACTAAGCTTATAACGTTCAGTTGGACTGGAGTATGGAAGATGGATATGGTAAACTCTATATTTTCTAGTCATATTGAATGGATGGGCATAAGAATACATCTTATATTATGTCCTATTTATTCCTATAATTCCATGTAATTCAGCAGTACTTTTCTTACCATTTCTCTTTAGTTTTGTTTCACATAGATATATAAAATGTTGACATTGATGAGCTTTTCATCCTCTTCATTTATTAGGCATTATAGGCAGGACTAACAATGCTTACGGAATAATATTGGCATATGTTTCCTTGCTCTCATGTTTCATGCCATGTGGCATGAAACATGAGAGCAAGGAAACATATGCCAAAAAAGTTTAAGCTTAATACTTGAATTACCTATATCATATCTAATTCCATTATTTTGAGATAGTTTCATTTTATAACCTATTTTATCATATTTCTTTTTTAGTTGAACTATTTTCTACGCTTAATAAAAGTCAAAACATTTGGTGCAGTTGAATTTTTAAGCTTTTATTATTCAGAAAGAAAAATTCATCCAATTGAATCTACTTCAAAGACTTTGTTCTCAAATTTCTTAAGGTCTTAGAACTATATCAAGCAAGTGATATTGTTACTTCTTCAGTAAGATTATAAATAGGGCCAAGTATTGACCACAAGGTATTTCCCTATTAATAATAATTCACTACAATGAAAAGTTATTATACGTATATACAACGAATTAACACTTGCGACTAAATAAAAATTGGGAGAGTGGCAAATTAATATCTAAAAATTTTAACTCAATTTTGAATAATGTTAATATAGCTGAATATATAGCTATTTGCAGCTATATACATGTACATAAATCAAGACATTGTGATGGACCAGCTGCTCCTTAGATCATTCAGTTAAGACTTCCATTTGTGAGATCTAATCACAAAGTTACATCACATCAAATATTTACCTTTAAGTGCTGTACTTTGCTAGCACATTACTAGCATACTACAATATTTGGCCTTTTATTTTTTGGGGATATCCCCAATGCTAACGTTGAACACAGGGGGAGTGCCGATCACAGGGGCTTGTCAAGATGAATTTGCCATTCTTTTAAACACTCATACACTATATAACATATGTGTTTTATAGTGTATAGGTATCTAAGAGGGGAAAACGGGAAATTGAAGTTTCCATGCATGTGTCATAATAGTCACGAGGCCTCTTAACGGTAGAAATAGAAGAATGGTAGATGTCAGCATAGACCTAAAACGTTTTAGGTCTATGATGTCAGTTGGTGTTGCTTCAAAACTGGAACTTTGATGTATGAACTAAGTTACAAAACCAATTTCGGTATTCAAAAATTTTTCCGCTTAAACGTGCACTGCGGCGTCATTTCACCAAAAGTTACGTATTGAAAAATAAAGTGTAATCAAGTAACCTAACAATATCTGGTATCTAATTTCAAATTCAATAATAATTAATTATAAATATGGTTATCTCAAACTGTTAAAGTGCAGAATATAGGAAAAATATATTACATGTGTAGGATATTTACTAGCCCAGGGGTCGATATGACCTTCCTTTGAGTTATCATCTCAAAAAAAAAAATATATATATATATATATATATATATATATATATATATATATATATATATATATATATATATATATATTGTCATGGGATATTTAGATAATGGTGTTGTGTTCAAAAACAAAATATATCGTGACAAGACCGCGTGCCTGTGGTTTGTTCACTACTGGCCACGTGCAACTTCAATAAGTGTAAAAATAAATCATCATACCAATGTCACTAAAATTTTTAGATTCCCAGACTATAGAGAATCTACTGGTAGTGCTCCTCTCGAACTGTGCTACCTTCTCATAGGCCTCTTGCACTGAATGTGCGACTGCCTCCTCCTCTCGACTTTCCATCTCAATCCATACCCTAATAAATGGCGCACTTTGTCTATTTTCTTACCTCACAACACAGGAGAGTTGCTAAACATAAGTGGGTGGATCACAAAATACTCTCGGTCATCAAGTCTTAGGACGAATTGGTAAATATAAACATATATATGACGCGGATCTCGATATTTTTCATGGGGGCGGGCGTATAATATTGAAGAGGAAGAAAAGAATTTCTAACGTACTTCTTACTTACACTGAATCAAACTTCAAAGTGTTCACCTAACATTTCGAAAGGTATAAAGATTAAATGCATATAATAATTTAATTAATTTCTTTAATTCATGATTAATGAGGCATATTTCAGTTCGATGTTGCGTAAACTTCATGTACATATACATGTATATGTATCTCATCAGAATTTTAAACATGCGCGGATCTGGGGGGGGTCGGGGGGTGAGACCCCCCTGGAATTTACAAGATTAAAAAAATGTATATATAAAAGCAAGAAAAAAGTTACCTTGGACCCCCCCACTTGGAAAATGCTGACCCCCCCCCCTCCCAGTAAACGTGAATATGTGTGACATGGGTATGAAAAGATAAAGATTTTAGGAAATAGAAGTCATAGACTTTCTAGACTATCAAGGTCAACGAAAAACTACAATATAAGTGAATAAAAGGTGTTGCAAAGATAATCCAGATATCACTCATGAACATTCCAACGGCTCTCCCTTCTTTCTCAGTGGTCAATTTGCACAACTTTTGTGTTCTTCTAGTGACAAGTTCTTAAAATTTTATAATGATCACCAAAAAATGTTCAATACACACAACACGTTGCACAAAGTACAGCTTTATCATTGTTTAGCTTCATCAGGGAACATTGGTTTTCATCGGTGGTATTTGATTTCCTTTCAATCATTCTTTTTTGGAAGACACATTTATTGTTACAGTAATAAAATGAAAATATCTGTTCATAACATTCGATAAAGTAGTTATAAAATAAATACATGTTTTAGAATGAACACTTATTAGTTTTGTTAAATTTATCAATGTAGTTGAATAAACAAATAGGATACATTGTAAGAGCCTAAATATCAAATGAACAAAATATTAACTAAAGTGCACAAATAATAGTAAAGGACGTAAAAATCTAATTCTCAATAATTAAAAAATCCAAAAGATATTTATTAAAGCAAAGGCAAGTTGGATGATGTCGACCATTCGACTGGGTTCTCATGTGGTACAATGTACAGGCATATGATTAATTATATATTGACAAACATTTGGTCGTATTCTTATCTGGAACAAAGTACAGGTAAATGAGAGGAAGCTCTGAGATCAGGGACATATCTTCATGTAAAACCTATCTTTTGAATATTCATAGAAGGTGAGGAGTTGCTGAGTAAGACCAGGGTAATAATTTCAGTATAAAATAAATCAGCATCTATGAAAGACAGGTTGGAATATGACGAATATTTTGGTCGTAGTCTTATCTAGTACAAGGTACAGGTAGGTGAGATAAAGCTCTGAGATCAGGGACATATCTTCATGTAAAACCTATCTTTTGAATCTCCATAACAGGTGAGGAGATGCTGAGTAAGACCAGGGTAATAATTTCAGTATAAAATAAATCAGAATCTATGAAATACAGGTTGGAATAAGACGAATATTTTGTCGTATTCTTATCTGATACAAGGTACAGGTAGGTGAGAAGAAGCTCTAAGATCAGGGACATATCTTCAGGTTAAACCTATCGTCTAAATGTCCATAAAAAGTGAGGAGTTGCCTAGTAAGATCAGGGTAAGAATTTCAATATAAAATAAATCAGAATCTATGAAAGACAGGTTGGTATAAGACGAATATTTTGTCGTATTCTTATCGGATACAAGGTACAGGTAGGTGAGAAGAAGCTCTAAGATCAGGGACATATCTTCAGGTTAAACCTATCGTTTAAATGTCCATAAAAGGTGAGGAGTTGCCTAGTAAGATCAGGGTAAGAATTTCAGTATAAAATAAATCAGAATCTATGAAAGACAGGTTGGAATAAGACGAATATTTTGTCGTATTCTTATCTGGTACAAGGTACAGGTAGGTGAGAGGAAGCTCTGAGATCAGGGACATATCTCCATGTTAAACCTATCGTTTAAATATCCATAAAAGGTAAGGAGTTGCCTTGTAAGATCAGGGTAAGAATTTTAGTATAAAATAAATCAGAATCTATGAAAGACAGGTTGGTATAAGACGAATATTTTGTCGTATTCTTATCGGATACAAGGTACAGGTAGGTGAGAAGAAGCTCTAAGATCAGGGACATATCTTCAGGTTAAACCTATCGTTTAAATGTCCATAAAAGGTGAGGAGTTGCCTAGTAAGATCAGGGTAAGAATTTCAGTATAAAATAAATCAGAATCTATGAAAGACAGGTGGGAATAAGACGAATATTTTGTCGTATTCTTATCTGGTACAAGGTACAGGTAGGTGAGAGAAAGCTCTGAGATCAGGGACATATCTTCATGTTTAACCTATCGTTTAAATCTCCATAAAAGGTGAGGAGTTGCCTAGTAAGATCAGGGTAAGAATTTCAATATAAAATAAATCAGAATCTATGAAAGACAGGTTGGTATAAGACGAATATTTTGTCGTATTCTTATCGGATACAAGGTACAGGTAGGTGAGAAGAAGCTCTAAGATCAGGGACATATCTTCAGGTTAAACCTATCGTTTAAATGTCCATAAAAGGTGAGGAGTTGCCTAGTAAGATCAGGGTAAGAATTTCAGTATAAAATAAATCAGAATCTATGAAAGACAGGTTGGAATAAGACGAATATTTTGTCGTATTCTTATCTGGTACAAGGTACAGGTAGGTGAGAGGAAGCTCTGAGATCGGGGACATATCTCCATGTTAAACCTATCGTTTAAATATCCATAAAAGGTGAGGAGTTGCCTAGTAAGATCAGGGTAAGAATTTCAGTATAAAATAAATCAGAATCTATGAAAGACAGGTTGGTATAAGACGAATATTTTGTCGTATTCTTATCGGATACAAGGTACAGGTAGGTGAGAAGAAGCTTTAAGATCAGGGACATATCTTCAGGTTAAACCTATCGTTTAAATGTCCATAAAAGGTGAGGAGTTGCCTAGTAAGATCAGGGTAAGAATTTCAGTATAAAATAAATCAGAATCTATGAAAGACAGGTTGGAATAAGACGAATATTTTGTCGTATTCTTATCTGGTACAAGGTACAGGTAGGTGAGAGGAAGCTCTGAGATCGGGGACATATCTCCATGTTAAACCTATCGTTTAAATATCCATAAAAGGTAAGGAGTTGCCTTGTAAGATCAGGGTAAGAATTTCAGTATAAAATAAATCAGAATCTATGAAAGACAGGTTGGTATAAGACGAATATTTTGTCGTATTCTTATCGGATACAAGGTACAGGTAGGTGAGAAGAAGCTCTAAGATCAGGGACATATCTTCAGGTTAAACCTATCGTTTAAATGTCCATAAAAGGTGAGGAGTTGCCTAGTAAGATCAGGGTAAGAATTTCAGTATAAAATAAATCAGAATCTATGAAAGTTTTAAAAATATGTCTTGATATGGAATAATTGCAACGAATCTTTACTTTTTTTTTAAGTTGGTTTATTTATTGATAACCACCGGTTTGTATTCACATGAATATGATCATAAACGTACTTACATGTATGAATACTCCTGAAAAAATAGTTTAAAAATTTGATATAAATAATTTTTCAGTATAGAAGATTCAAACTTTCTAAAATAGCGTATATCATACCAAATCTTAAATATTAATTTTTTAAAGTTGTAAATAAATAATTAAAAAACAGAAGTAATTTATATGCCAGTACAGGTAAAAAGAAATCACTGAGCCGATCTACGGTAAGTTACACCGCCGCGGTCTATACCTGGCTACAGGTAGGACCGCGATGAACTAACCGCGGGGGTGTATCGCGGGAAGGATTAAAACACCGCGGGGGGAGCGCGGTTTGATGCATAATCCGCGTTGACTGTACAAGTTACAGAAGAAAAGAATCATCTTCGCAGGTACTACCCAAACCAAAGCACCCACTGAAAATTCATGTTTGGGCTGCCATTAGCAGAAGAGGTGCCTCCCAGATCCGATTATTTGAGGGTATCATGGACTCAGAGTTCTACATTGACTGCATCTTAAAAGACACTTTAATGCCTTTCATCCAAAGGAAATTCCACGGAGAGGAACATCGCTTCCAGCAAGACAACGACCCAAAGCACACCTCGAAGCGCACTACAGCGTTCATGACAGATAACGGGATCAATTGGTGGAATGCATGGCCGGCAGGTAAATTCACTTTTCAGCTTTTAAATTAGTAATTCTTTAAACTTAATAGTTCAATAGATTAAAAACAATATTAAAGATTTAACGGAGTTGGGGATATATTTTAAACTCATGATTTAAATATGTTCAAATATATTTATTAATTTAATCAAGATTCACATTAATTTTTCTTTTTAAAGGAAGAAAACATTTTTAAATCACATTATTAATGTACACGTATTTTTCAGAGAGTCCAGACCTCAATCCCATTGAGATGGTTTGGAATGAGCTGAAGAGGTGCGTTGCTCGTGAAACACCAAGAACGAAGAAGGAATTGGAGGACTGCATCTTGCGATTCTGGCGGACGGAGATGACTCCAGAGAAATGTTCCACTTACATCGACCACGTTTTCAAGGTTGTTCCAGCGTGTGTCGTTTTGAACGGAAGTGCAACTGGTGATGTTCCAAAGAAACTTTTCACGGAGAGATCTCGAGGAAAAAGCATCCGGTATTTCCAGGACATGCTCGTTTCTGACCCCGAGGATCGCAACAAAGCCGCCGAACTGGAAACAGTGCCGTCTGTGTAGTGTGGACAGTTTCAGTGTAGATACAGTCATTAATTATTTTTTGTGTATACTGTACATGTAGTACAATCTACGGTACTATAAACTCGTTTCTGACCCCGAGGTCTGCATCAAGGCCGCCGAACTGGAAACAGTGCCGTCAGTGTAGTGTGGACAGTTTCAATGTAGATACAGTCATTAACTATTTTTTTTTTGTATACATGTATTTCGATCTTTATTATTGTTATAATGGACAATTTGATTATTATGAAAATTAATTTGAATGGAATAAGTAGTATTGTGAAAATACATTTATATTGAAATTAAATGCATTTATAATAATTCATTCTTATAAAGATATTTATTATATTGTCCTTAGTTGTTTCTTTTTATATGACTTCGAACAATCAATAAAAAATAAATTTCAACAAGCATGACAACAACGACATTTTGTGTGTGTGTGGGGGGGGGGTCCTTTTTTTTATTTATCGTAATTTATTTTTAAGGGAGGATTTGTAATTAAAATACTTTAAATGTTAATAAATAAAGATATGAAGTTCATGCAGACGGCAGTGGGGGATAACCATAAAAGGGGGGGGGGGGGGTCAAAAATTATAACCCTCCCGGTTTATGATTGTTTTTAGAACTGTCAAAATGTTGTGAAAATAAAACAAACCTAATCCAACCCCTTTGTCTTTCACAAAAGTGTGAAATTATACCCAGTACAGTGACAGGAAATCTCTCTCCGCTTGAACGCACTCAATACACAGGAATCTAGCAGTTACTAGGGAGACGAAGATTAGTCCGTGCAGCTAAATGTACACTGTGTTTACATGTACTAGATCTACCGAGGACAAAAAAGTTTACTAATCAATGCAAAATGCACATAAAATGTTTTTCAGACATTGTTTGTGGTGGAGTTCATGAATTTCTTTTTCAGTCAATTCTTGTTTACACGACGTAAAAACATTTAGACCCAGAATAAACTTAGAAAGGAATGAGACTCCACAGACGACTCGGAGAATGCTGATTACATAAAAATCTTCTGCGTATTTTAATCTTATATTTGAAGATTAATAATTTTAAAACACCTTCATTTATAGCCCCAATGAAAGTGACACTGCGATAGATCGTTTCTTTAATCAATCCACTATTAAAATAATTAAATAGCTAAAATTTACAAAACACACTACGAAAATATAAATTAATATCGAATGTCATGAATAGCACACTAGGTGTTTTATTTTGCATTGTCGTATAAATATATTACATACTGTAATTTATATCGAAATTTGTGGTTCTAAATGGAATGAACTCATTAAAAGTAGTTCAAGAATTATTAAACGCTATTTGAGAATTGCTTTGACGATTTTTATAATTATTTAGATACATGAGAGTATATTTATTAGAAAATTAATGTTCGTTTAGTACTTAAAATATTCTAATATTTTAGCTTCTATATTTTTAAAAATTTCATTACTGTTACTTTTTGATTTTTTTTTTCAATTCCCTATGTTTGGGTTTCGTTATATTTTGTTTTGCTTTATAATTTCAAAGGGAGGTAACTCGCGTTTGAGACCAAGACTGTTTTTCACCTGTAATCGCTAATGTGCACCGCGACGGTGTGATTTACCTGGATTGTTGAACCGCGGGGGCACGCGGTTTTTACCTGAGACACCTGTACTAACCGCGATGAGATTCACACCGCGGAGGTGCGCGGTAAATGCATAAACCGCGTTGACTGTACTGTAGGTGAGAAGAAGCTCTAAGATCAGGGACATATCTTCAGAATAAACTGATCTTTTTAATTTCCGTAAAAGGGAAGGAGTTGCCGAGTTCGATGTCGAATTATTAGCTGGTACAAGCTACAGGTAGGTAGGAAAACCCTTTTAAGATCATGGTAATAATTTCAATCTAAAATAAATCATCAGCAATGAATGACATGTAGGATTATGATTATTTACATCCAAATTAGATGCTTTCTTTTAAAATAATTTGCTGTAAATGAATGTATCATATGAATACCTAATAAACAAGATGTGTTTGTGTAGCACTGATGCCCCCATATGGCAACATAGCAAATATTAAGCTTTTTTTAAATGCAAATTTAATTAATAGGTACCAAAAATAAGGTATTCTCAACGGAAAACAATTGTGAAATTTGTGAAAATGTTAAAGGTTTTTGTTTAAGTACAAAAATCTCTAAGGTCAAGGCAAAAATGTCAATGTAATTGGTATCAAAATGAAAGGTCTTGCCACATAGAATTCTTATATAGAGTATGAAAGTCCTAACCCTAACCGGTCAGAAGTTATGACCTAGGTTATTTTTTAAAAAGGTCAAACTCCAACGTCAAGGTCAAAGGGTCAATGTTCTTGGTATCCAATGAAGTAACTTCTCACAAGGATTAAATATGTTAAGTATGAAAGCACTAGCCATAATACTTTAAAAGTTATGGCCAATGTTTGCTTTTTTAAAGTAGGTCAATCTTAAAGGTCAAAGGGTCAAAATTCTCGGTATCCAATGAAGTAACTTCTCACAAAGATCAAGTATTTGAAGTAGGAAAGTCCTATCCCCTACCGTTCAAAAGTTATAGCCAAGGTTAAAGTTTCTTCACAAGTACGGAAATCTACAAGTTCAAGGTCTAAGGATCAAGGCTGTTGGTATCAAATGAAAGGTCATTCAAAAAAGATTACATATGTGAAGTATAAATGTCTTGGCATCTACTGTTCAAAAGATATGGCCAAAGTAAAAGTTTATAATTTTCATGACAAATGGGTCAAACTGCAAAAAATTAATATAAATAATCAAGAGCTAATATCAGCCTTTCAGTGCTGAAACAATTGTTTAAAAAGGATGACTCAAAGATCTTTAAAATAAAAAGTCGGTGTGACATTCCACCTTAAAGGTTTATGAAGAGTTATCTGCAATTGATGAAAAGAAGAAAATTTATTATTTCTCAAAGTATCTTAACTTAATAAAGATATAGTTTATTCAAATATTTACAAAGATATTTGTTTGCAAATCAAATAACTTTTTTACAATATCTTAATTAAAAACATGTGCAGCCCATAGAACTTCAATTAATGTAAAATTCAAGGTGCAATTAATTGGACAAAAATCAAAGTTTTGTACAATTCTCAGTGAAGCATTATTTGATACCATCTTCAAAATTTTATCAAGATTTAAACTATCAGACCATTCATTTAACAGGTACGTAAAATGGTCGCTATACATTATAACCTAAATGCTTCGGAATTCTCGCGGGGCTGCCCTTCAATACATGGTCATTAGATAAGAAAATGAAATCTAGTAATTTGGACTTTATAATTAGTTTAATTAATTTTTTTTTTATATTTCAATTATATTTTACAACAAGTATTAAACAAACATCACTGCCCTAAGTGAAGAAATATAAATAAAGTAAGCACAATGTCATATATTTGTACTTTGGATCACATGAGAAAAAAAAATTCACTCGAATTACCCAGTGTGAAATATCAGGTATACCAGACCCAGAAAAGTAGTAACTGCCGAATAGCGAGAAATGTAGGATTTGTAGATTTACGTATCCCTTGCTCTATTGCGTTAGGATATGCCTCGTGGGGGAAAAATCTTGAGTTTTGTGAGAAATTAAGTCTTATCGCTAAGCTGGATATTCCTGTGAAACAATACCAGATTTCTTATTAGTGGTTGTTGTATAGGTATAGGTTTCTAATTAGAATAAGAAAATAATTATTTCTATCTCACAACCTCAGTATAATAGTCATTCAATTACACTGGCGGATTAGTTTAGAGGTTAGTGCACCCCCCCCCCCCACCCACCCCGGTCCCCTTTTTCTGTCGAATATATACATATGATTTAATAATTCAATAATTTTTAATTTTAATAAAATGTAATTTACCAATCGAATAAATATTATCAAAAATATTTATTATATTTCTGTATGTTTTAACACTGACAAACTCTTAACTCTGATAAACAACAGCATCCCCCCCTTTTGCCTTTCAAGATTCATGGATTCGCCACTGAAATCTGCGTCGCCGTGTGAAACAGTAGTAAGAAAGTCTGCTTTCAAGTCGCTGATTAAGGAGATAATCATTGTGTTGCAGGTTTGAATCCATCTGAA
>NW_026925067.1:0-25501 GCF_032062105.1 Saccostrea cuccullata
AGCTAACAAAAGGCCCCTGGGACATCGCTCACCTGAGTAACTTGGGTAGAACCCCTTACCCTTCCCTCGCATACCTTTATGTCCCCTTTAAAGAATATAAACTTTTGAAACTACAAAGCAAGGATGCTTTCACATAAGTTTCAGCATTCCAGGCCCAGTAGTTTTTGAGAAAAAAATTCTTAAAAGATTTTTCCTAAATATATCTATGTAAGACTTGGATTCCCTATTGTGGCCCCGCCCTACCCCCGGGGGTCATGATTTTAATAATTTAAATCACCTACCCCAGGATGCTTACACATAAAGCTTTCCTGGCTCAGTGGTTCTTGAGAAGAAGATTTTTAAAGATTTGTTCTATACATTCGTATGTAAAACTTGGATTCCCTATTGTGGCCAAGCCCAACCCCCGGGGTCCATGATTTTAACAATTAAATATCTACACTACCCAAGGATGCTTCCACATAAGTTTCAGCTTTCCTGGCCCAGTAGTTCTTGAGAAGAAGATTTTTTAAAAATTTGTTCTTAATTTCTATGTAAAACTTGAATTTCTCTATTGTGGCCAAGCCCAACCCCGGGGGTCATGGTTTTAACAATTTAATATCTACACTACCCAAGGATGCTTCCATATAAGTTTCAGCTTTCCTGGCCCAGTGGTTCTTGAGAAGAAGATTTTTAAAGATTTGTTCTATATATTTCTATGTAAAACTTGGATTTCCTACTGTGGCCCCGCCCTGCCCCCGAGGATCATGATTTTAACAGTATAATATCTACACTACCCAAGGATGCTTCCATATAAGTTTCAGCTTTCCTGGCCCAGTGGATCTTGAGAAGAAGATTTTTAAGGAGATTTGTTCAAAATATTTCTATGTAAAACTTAATTCCCTATTGTGGCCACGCCCAACCCCCGGGGGGCATGGTTTTAAAATTTTAAAACTACATACCCAAGGATGCTTCCACATAAGTTTCAGCTTTCCTGGCCCAGTGGTTCTTGAGAAAAAGATTTTTTAATGACCCCACTAATTTTTGTCTTTTCTTGATTATCTCCCCTTGTAAGGGAACTTAGCCCTTCATTTTTACAATTTAAACTCCCCTCCCCTAAGGATCTTTGTACCAAGTTTGCTTAAAATTTGCCATTGGTTCTTAAAAAAGTCGAAAATGTGAAAAGTTTTCGGGCAGCAGACGGACGGACGGACGGCGACGGACGGACACGGACAAAATGTGATCAGAAAAACTCACTTGAGCCTTGGCTCAGGTGAGCTAAAAATGGCTTTTTATTGTCAAGTTTACATCCAAAAGTAGTCCCATGACCAATCATGGATTTGCTATTTTTTAGAAAATATTGAGAAGAAGATTTTTTAAAGAATTTTCCTATATATATTTCTATTTAAAACTTTGATCGTAAATTTTGGCCCGCCCTTCCCCCTGGGTCATGATTTGAACAAAAATGAATCTATACTACCTGAACATGCTTCCATAAAAATATGATGAATAATGGCTTTGTCATTCTTGAGAAGAAGATTTTTAAAGAATTTCCTATATATCTTATGTTAAACTTTGGTTGGCCATTTTGGCCCCGCCCTAACCCCAAGGGTCATGATTTGAACAAACTTGAATCTACACTACCTGAGCATGCTTCCATATAATTTATATATGATGAATTATGGCTTTGTCATTCTTGAGAAGATTTTTAAAGAATTTTCCTATATATCTATGTAAACCTTCGTTGGCCATTTTGGCCCCGCCCTTACCCTGGGGTCATGATTTGAACAAACTTGAATCTACACTATCTGAGCATGCTTCCATATATATATGATGAATTATGGCTTTGTCATTCTTGAGAAAAGATTTTTAAAGAATTTTCCTATACTGTAGACGTACTTTTTTCCTCGGGGTCATAATTCCGCGGAATCTCAATTTCTGTTTAATCCGCGGGTAGAAAATTACGCGGATTTTCTAGATTGTCACTCTATACCGTACATTTATATTAAATACGCTTGGACAAATTTCCGCGGAAAATATATGACCGCGTACATAGCGTAAATTAATACCACGCGGAAAAAAGTACTTCTACAGTATTTCTATGTAAAACTTTGTTTGGCTGTTTTGGCCCCGAATACCCCCGGGGGTCATGATTTGAACAAACTTGAATGTACACTACCTGAGCATGCTTCCATATATATATATATGATGAATTATGGCTTTGTCATTCTTGAGAAGATTTTTAAAGAATTTTCCTATATATCTATGTAAAACCTTGGTTGGCCATTTTTGCCCCGCCCTACCCCGGGGGTCATGATTTGAACAAACTTGAAACAACACTACCTAAGTAAGCTTCCATATATATATATAGATAATGAATTATGGCTTTGTCATTCTTGAGAAGGAGATTTTTGAAGAATTTTCCTATATATTTCCATGTAAAACTTTGGTCAGCCATTTTGGCCCCACCCTACCCCAGGGGGGTCATGATTTGAAACAAATTTAAATCTACACTAGGATTATTCCCCATAAGTTTCATCATTCCTGGCACAGTGGTTCTTGAGAAGAAGATTTTTAAAACATGCCACCAAATTTTCATTAATTGCCAATTATTTTCCCTGGAATGTGGGCATGACCCTTCTTTTGAACAAACTTGATACCCCTTCACCCAAGGATGCTTTGTGGGAAGTTTTGTTGAAATTGGCCCAGGGTTCTTGAGAAGAAGTCGAAAATGTGAAAAGTTTACAGACAGACAGACGGACAGACAGACGGACAGACAGACGGACAAAATGTGATCAGAAAAGCTCACTTGAGCCTTCGGCTCAGGTGAGCTAAAAAATCAATCACAAATATATTATCAGTTGTAGAATAACCTTTTCTAAATCCTGTTTGAGATTCATTGATTAGCTCTACCTCATCAGCAAAAGTATTTAAACGGTCACAAAGTATACTGGTAAAAAGCTTTCCTAAACAACTAAGTAAAGTAATTGGTCTGTTTCAGGATGGCTTCTATCACCCTTGCCCTTATAATATAAAATAGGTTTAACTAATCCTACTAACCAGTCTTCTGTTATTATACCACTATCAAAGATCACATTGAATAATTCTACATACAGCGGCAGAAAGCTTGAAATAGTTGTTTTCATATACTCATTCAAAACATAATTGCCCCCTGGTGTTTTATTGGTTTTTTTTTTTAACTTTATTTACTGCATTCTCTATTTCTTCACCTGTGATAGACTGATTAAGGATACTATCATTACTTAACTCTATGTTAATATCTATGTCATCATCTGGGACAGTACTTTCATTTGTTTTCTTAAAAAAATCAAACATAGAATTTATATCAACACTTGTTTTATTTTTCGGGTTTGAGCAATTTAAAATATGCCAATATTATTTCAGTTTTCCTTTTTGTAGTGATTTAAGTTTATCTGAAATCCATTATTATATTCCTTAATATATTTATCCATGATTCTTTTATACTCTTTACTCATATTCTTTAGATTCTCATGGGATTTAATTGACTTTTCTTTATTATTTAAGAGTTTTGCCAAATGAAAATTTCTTCTGGCTGTGGGACAGCTATTATTAAACCATGGTTTATTATTGTTATGTGACTTCACGGGTGGTTGATTTCTTTGTCTTAAAGTCTTCCCCAATGAAGCTATAAAAATGTTACATACATTGCTGGCTATTTTATCTATATCATGTTGATTTACAGGTTTCTCTTTTAATATTTTAATACTGATGATAATGATAATTACTTAATTTCAATTGAAACATCAGACAGAAAATTTAGTAACATACCCAAGCTAACAACTAATTTTGATATTACTAAGTGATAACTAATTCAAATTAGTACATGCAAGCTCCGAAATTACTCATAGTACATATATTTATTTTTTAAAAAAATTGGCGTGTCGTATCCAAGTTCTAATGCAGTTTCAATGTGATGGAGAATTTTTGCATGCAAGCTATGAAAATTACATTTTAGTGTTTGTGATGAAAGTGCAAAATAAATATGTAAATTTAGAGAAGATATAAATAAAAAATGCCAGTAGCGACAATAACGATAGTGTTAAAATTATAAATACATTGTATTTTTTTTTTGCAATAGAATGAAAAAAATTATTTTTGTAATGGTTAGGGCCGAGGATATCGGCCTGGATAGCTCATTTGGTAGAACACCTGACTAGAGATACTAACAGGGGTCCCGGGTTCCATTCCCGATCCAGCCAGAAGTTTTCTTCGTGCATTTCTCCTGTCCTACTACATTTGGTGCCGTGCCATGCCCTGGAATTGACAGGTGAAAGACCTGCCAGGGATGAGCCTGGGTTGGGGTCTTTGGAGGATCAAAGACCTTTAAGGAGGGAGGTATGTAATGGTTAGGGCCGTGGATATTGGCCTGGATAGCTCAGTTGGTAGAGCACCTGACTAGAGATACAGGGGTCCCGGGTTCGATTCCCAGTCCACACATTTTCTCCTTTCCTGTTACATTTTCAATTGTTTATTTTAATTTTCAAGAAACAGTTTCATATCAAATATCTGTAAATTATGTTTAATATTCGCTGGTTTTTTAAACTGGGGGCGAGTTGTCTTGAGTAGGGGCGAGTTGTCCTAAATTGGGGACGAGTTGTCATAAATTGGGGGCGAGTTGTCTTGGGGGCGACCTGTCTTGGGGGCGAGTTGTCCAGCATTCCAACTTCCAAGGGATGTTACACAAATAGAATATTTTAGTACTTGCCCTCTGAGAGGTTTCAATTGTAAATTCACTGTCCCTCCTAGAAATATACAGGCTGATGGATTACTAAGAATAAAAGATTTCTACATGTAAATTCAAAATTGCACTGACCTGGCAGCTGGCTTCGTCACCCTGTCAGTGTTTGTTTGTAAATAGTCAAAATGTCGATCCCGATCATAATGTTGGAGTGGTAAAACTAGTCTATCCGACTCCCTATTGTCGGATTTTGTTTTTAATTATTGATATCTTTGCAACCATAGATGACTGAAAATAATTTTGCAAGTATATGTTAGTTTATTTTAGTCTTATTCTGCAAACAAAACATTTAATATACATGTATATCATTTATCATGTTTATGGAAATTGACACTTCGCACTCTGTCCATAGGACATGTCATTTAGTACAGTCACAGACACAAAATTCTTCATTGCTTTTATCATGTTTATGGACCTAAAGCTTTTAATTTTGTATTTAAACTAACTTGATATCTATTTTTATTGATTATGCGCCTATAGTTATAACACCATTTTAAATTTTACTTTTTTTCAAATTTTGCGAGGAATGATTGAAAAAAATTGATATATAAAAAAGGGGGTAAACGTGTCCAAAAGGCTGTTTTGTTAGTTTTCTCCGGTCAATCTTAAAAGAAGTTTATGTTTTTGTACACCTTGTACATTTTTTTTATTTTTCTAGAAAACAATGGCATATAAACAATTTAAATTTGAAGAATTATAAAAATAACTAGAGCCGAGCTCGTTGCAAAGCAACGAATAGCTACGGAAAGGACCTTGAGTCTAGGTCAAACCATTCTAAAGTTATTTAGTAAGCAAGCTTAAGGCTTGTTAAGGAAACTAGGAAAAAGACTGTAAAGGAATGCTATCATGTGCATGACCTTGAACTTTCTAAATGACCTTGCGACAAGCATTAACAAACTCTTTTATAAAAAAATACATAATCTGTGTAACCGACTGGAAAAGTTTACGTTTGTTTTTTAGATATTCTTTTAGTCCATACATGCACCCAAAACATCTTATCTTTAATGACCTTGAAGTTGAGTCAAGGTCATGCCCCACCATGCATTATGTCAGCAATGTTTCACTGGTACAAATACGGTTGAGAATTTAAAGTTTCTCTGTCAGTAACATTGACTCGTTCAAAAAACTGGATATGTTCTGTCAATTTTATTCTGAACGTATATCGATTCGAAAGAATTTAATTATTTATTAGGTTCAAAACTATGATTTACATAATGATTTAACTAGAAATAAATTTATAGGACATGAATGCCCCGCCCCATGGTTTTATTAGTACATTGTAAATAATGCAACATCAAATCTGTATGTGTATGACGTTTGCTGAGAATATCTTGAATAGTTTCTAAAAAAATGAAATCTTAAAAATTGATATAGATTAAAGAATTCCCTTCAGATAATGCATATATGCATAAGCTTACATAAAAATATCTCAAACGGTTTCTTTTATAGCAAAATGCAAATTAAAGACAAGTGAGGTCAAGGTCACAGGAAAGTGCAAGATCAAAATGTTTCAGGATACTAAAGTTTGATAAAAATGTTTTGAATGGATTCTTCAAAACTGAAGGTCTCCCATATGGCACAGTGGTTAGAGCATCTGTTCTACACTAAGGCTTGGATAGCTCTCAATAGTGTGTATCAGGATATGAAGTTGAGTAAAAATATAAATGCTTTCTTCAAAATTGAGCTAAATACTAACTGAATTAGGTAAAGTAAGATGAAGGTGAAAGGAGAGGTCAAAGTAAAAAGGAAATACTGATGCAGTTGAACAGCTTACATCAGTATGTATAGACCATAAGAAGGACATGATTATACTCAGTCTTGAATGGTATGTTTCTGAATTAAACACTAACCTGAGAAAAGTTAGGTAAAGGTCAAAGGAAAGGTAAAACGAAATGTTGATGCAGCTACAAACGTGTAGCTAGCCTATAGTACGTATTGGCACATATCAGTACATATCAGCACATGAAGTTTTTTTTTCCGATTTACATAATCCATTGTCTTTTTCTTTGTCCACCTGTTCAATGTCTAAAAATAGCTCCATGTGTGAAACCAACCAGGTGTAAAATTATGGTGCCCCGATAGGGAAGCCGAGTTCCGTAATAACATTGATACTTCAGGGGTGAAGTCAATTGAGCGTAACCTTATCGAAATGAGTAATAATGATATTTCAAACACTGATACCAATAAGGTAGCAAAAGATATTTGAAATATTTTTCCTAAATCAGCCAAAGAAACTTTCGGAATTTTTCCAACCAGACAATACTCAGAAAATAAAAAACAAAACAAACCTTGGTTTAATAGAGAATGCAAAACAGCTAGAAGAAAATTCCACTTAGCTAAAAGAATGCATAACTTGTGTAAATCAGAAGAAAACAAACAAAATCGTATAGAGATGAGTAGAAGTTATAAAAAAGTCATGGATAACAGTATTAGAAATTATGAGCCTGACCTTACCCGTAAAATCATGCAATTACGCACTACAAATACTAAAGCGTACTGGAAAATATTAAATTCTTCTGATAAAAAGTCAAAGAGTGCAGTAGATATTGAAGAGGTATTTAAATATTTGTGTAACAGGAAAGGAGAACATGTATGGCTGGACCGGGAATCGAACCCGGGACCCCTGTATCACTAGTCAGGTGCTCTACCGATTGAGCTATCCAGGCCGATATCCACGGCCCTAGCCATTACATTCCTCCCTCCTTAAAGGTCTTTGGCCCTCATTGTAATGTAATTTATACACTGAAGAGTTCTACTTCCGGTTACATTTGAAAGGTATTAAAAAATTCTACACTTCTTTTGTTCTTTTTGTTCTTTAACAAAATATTTCCAAGTAAAAAGATATCGTAGAAAATGTGCTGAAAATTTTGAAATTCGCAAAGGGACTATTTTCGGGCCATATCGAGCGTCGGCGCTTCGTACTTCCGGTAGTTATGACATACCTAATACCTTTCTCCAAAGGTTGCTCTAGCATCACTGAAAATTTCATGCAGCTGTGTCAAGCGCTTTTTGAGAAAACTGCCGGACAAAGTGACCCTCTAAAAATCACAAAATCATAGAAAACTCCGAACCGGAAGTGACGTCATCAAAACGAAAAAAAAATCATCGAGTTCATGTAATGCCTCATTAGTCCTGAAAGTTTCATAGATATAAATCGAGCCGTTATTGAGAAATCGCGTGCACAAAATCGATAAGAAAAAAAAACCAATAATAACTAGAGCAAAGCTCGTTGCAAAGCTCGTTGCAAAACGTTAGGTCTTCCTGTTTGACCGGAAGTATCTTTCTTTTTTAACAAAAATGAGAAATAACACCCAAAATGCTTTGAATCCTCTAAAACTATGTTAACTAATGCAGAAAAGCCATTTTTGCTACTTCCAGTTTTACCGGTAGTGACGACGACAGACAGAAAATTAATTATTATGCTCCCAGAGACATGTTATTCTAAAACTTGTCACGAACAGTAAAAATACGCGTTTTTTCACAACTTCCGGTTTGGCCGGAAGTGATTACGCCGGACGGATTTTGATGACTCCCATAGATTAAGCTTGACATTTTGAACAACTTTGCTTTAATCTTTAAACTTTAATCTATTACAAATTCTCAATACTTTATGAGATATAAAGAAAACAATTTCGGCCCCTCTAGGCCCTTTATTTTAGGGGCCAGCCCATTTTTCGACATATCATTTGAAAGATCTTGAAATTCTACACTTCTTTTGTCCTATATGATTTTACAAAATATTTCCAGGTAAAAAGATATTGTAGAAAAGTTGTCAAAATTGTGAAATTCTCGATAGGCCTATTTTCCGGCCATAGCGATCGCTGACGTGCAGCACTTCCCATAAAAATGAAATATCTTATACATATCTGTAGACTTTGGTCTATTATACCTGAAAGTTTCATTTTTCTAAAAAAAAAAAAAAAAACGCCTTAAGTTCATATAATTTGTCATCAATGCTGAAAGTTTCATAAAAATTCATCGGCGCATTTACGAGAAATCGCCTGCACAAAATCGGTAAGAATAATAAGAAGAAAAGTTGAAAAGAAACAACAGAATAACAAGCATTCTGAGAGTATTGCATAAGCAGTACATGTCCCCTACCGGGTTCCCCTTTTTCTTCAGGATGACATTTTATAATAAGCAAAAGTCATGTCCAAGGTAAAATTGAAAGATTTTCAAGTTGTAAATGCCTTAAATCTAATAAAATAATCCACATTAAGACGAAAATTTAACTCATTTCTCCACCGTCTTTTCCTCGCTTCATATTTTTGTTGACAATCGGAAGTTAGCGCAGTTCGAACCCGATCTTAATTTAGCGATTATGAAAAACATTCAAAATGCCATAATTCTGTCAAAAATCAATGAAGCGAAGCGAAATTCAAACTTGATCTGTAACTCATCAAGATACACTCACATACTAAAATTCAGCTCAATATCTGCAAGCGTTTAGAAAAAAGTGTGGAAAACCAAGTAGGACAGACTGACAGACAGACATGGGGACAGACAGATGGACGGACAGACAGACGCAGAGGAAACCTATAGTCCCCTCCGGTTTCACTGGTAGGGGACTAATAAGAAGGTCTTCCGTTGAAACGGAAGACCTTAATAAAAAGATAAGTGAAAAAGAAACATAAGAATCACTAGAAGGTCTTCCGCTGAAGCCGGAAGACCTCAAATAATCTTAATCATCAGAATCAGTAGAAAGTCTTCCGTTGGAAACAGAAGACCTTAAAGATATTTTGAGATTTTTGTTTCTGAAAGATGTGGACAGTTTCAACATAACAATTTTTTAATGTTATCTAAAAAAGATTTCAAATATTGGTTTGGCAAATAAATATGTTTGATTTTCATAATTTAACAAAAATTTGATGTGATTTGGCGCAGAACTAAATAAATTATGATATCACCTTTCTTCATGTTCAATTTTGTTTGTTGAATTTTTAGAGGTATGTACTCTGAGACGTGTTGTATGCAGGTATGGGGTAATCGTAATCAGTAATCGTAATCAGCTGTAATCGATTACAGTTTGCCAAGTAATCATGAGTAATCAGTAATCATCCATTTTTTTGATTACAAGTAATCGTAAATTAATCAATTAGTCTGAAAAAAGTCCTGTAATCATGATTACTTTTTGATTACTTTATGATTACAATTATTAAAACAAAGTTCATAAAATCATGATTTTTTGATGATTTTCAGTGAATATTTTTCAGTGTATAGAATTGTTGATTGAAAAAATTAGTTTTAGAATTATAAGTTATAACTAGAGCAAAGCTCGTTGCAAAGCAACGAGAAGGTCTTCCGTCAAGTTTTGACCGGAAGTGCCGGAAATGACATGATCAAAAGAAAGCAATGAGCTAAATCGTCTCCAGTGACTTTATACTTTCAATTTTGCATCAAAACCTTCAAAATCAGCTATTTTTGGCTACTTCCGGTTTGACCGGAAGTGAGGACGACAGACGAAAAATTAATTTTTATGCTTGCAGAGACATATGTTATCCAAGAACTTATTAAGAACAGCAAAAATACGCGTTTTCTGACTACTTCCGGTTTGTCCGGAAGTGACGACGACGGATGTATTTTGATGACTTCAGTAGATAAAGCTTGACATTTTGAACAACTTTGCTTCTTTGACGTATTACAAATTCTCAATACTTTTTGAGATATAAAGAAAAAACTTTCGGCCCCTCTAGTCCCTTAATTTTAGGGGCCAGCCCTTTTTTCGAGATATCATTTAAAAGATCTTGGAATTCTACACTTCTTTTGTTCTATATGTTTCAACAAAATATTCCCAGGTAAAAAGATATCGTAGAAAAGGGGGTAAAAATTTTGAAATTGGCATTACGACTATTTTCGCGCCATAGCAAGCGCCGACGTGCGGCACTTCAGATAGAAATGAAATTAATTTTACATATCTATAGACTTCGGACTATCAGACCTGAAATTTTCACGTTTCTATCTATAGCCATTTTTTAGAACGTTCGAGGACAACCTGACCCTTCAAAAATCATAAAATCGACAATATCTCCAAACCGGAAGTGACGTCATCAAATCGGAAAAAAATGCATAAGGTTCAAGTAATGCTACATGAGTCCTGAAAGTTTCATGGAAATCCATCCAGCCGTTTCCGAGAAATTGCGTGCACAAAATCGGTAAGAAAAAAAAGAATAATAACTAGAGCAAAGCTCGTTGCAAAGCAACGAGTAGGTCTTCCGTCCGGTTTTGACCGGAAGTGCCGGAAGTGACATAAAAAAAGAAAGCAATGAGCAATGTCGTCTCCAGTGACTATATAATTTCAATTTTCATCAAAAACCTTCAAAATTAGCTATTTTTGGCTACTTCCGGTTTGATCGGAAATGACGCTGACGGACGAAAAATTAATTTTTATGCTCCCAGAGGCATATATGTTATCCAAAAACCTGGCAAAAACGGCAAAAATACGCGTTTTCCGACTATTTCCGGTTTCGCCGGAAGTGACGACGCCGGACGTATTTTGACGACTGCAGTAGATAAAGCTTGACATTTTGAACAACTTTGCTTCTTTTCTATTACAAATTCTCAATACTTTTTGAGATATAAGGAAAAAACTTTCGGCCCCTCTAGGTCCCTCATTTTAGGAGCCAGCCCCTTTTGCAATATATCATTTGAAAGATCTTGGAATTCTACACTTCTTTTGTTCTATATGTTTTAACAAAATGTTTCCAGGTAAAAAGATATCGTAGAAAAGGTGTTCAAAAATTTGAAATTCGCGATACGACTATTTTCGGGCCATAGCGAGCGCCGACGTACGTCACTTCCGATAAAAATGAAATACGTTATACATATCTATAGACTTTGGTCTATCATACCTGAAAGTTTCATGTTTCTATCTTAAGCCATTATTGAGAAAGTCTGGAGACAACATGACCCTTCAAAAAATATAAAATCGACAATATCTCCAAACCGGAAGTGACGTCATCAAATCGAAAAAAATGCATGAGGTTCAAGTAATGCTATATAAGTCCTGAAAGTTTCATGGAAATCCATCGAGCCGTTTTCGAGAAATCGCGTGCACAAAATCGGTAAGAAAAAAAAGAATAATAATAATAAAAGTGAAAAAGAAACCTAAGAATAACAAGAAGGTCTTCCGCTGAAGACGGAAGACCTTAATTAATTAACTTCTCATGTCTCCAGAAATGCTTAAAATCAGGTCCATTGTCCTGGCAATGAGTAAATTTTATCAGTTCCTTGCTATATTCGGTATTCATTTCAAAATACTTTAGCAGTTCAGCAAATCGCCATTTTTGATAAGATATATGCATATACTGATAGAAAATTACTACAGAAACGGTCCGGACAAAATCACAAAATAAAAATGAAAAAAAAAAACACCTGTAAAATTCAAAATAATAATCGTATCAAGATGAAAATATCAGGTGCACAACTTCATATTGTGAATAACATTTGTACACTTTTTCAGACAAATCCTTTGAAGAGTTTCTGAGTAATGGTCCGGACAAAATCTCGTCTACAGGCAGACGGACATGGTGATTCCAATATACCCCCCTTAAACTTCGTTTGCGAGGGTATGAAATAGCTTAATACGGATAAATTTTGATCAGAAAAGCCCAGTTACGCATTTGAATGAGGTTAGCCAAACATTTGTGTTTAAACGATTTTTTGTAAATATTTTTTTTTTCATTGAGAGAATCAGAAAGTTTAAAATTTCTGGAGATTTTACAAAATTGTGCATAAATGCGTAACAAAATGTCAAAGATTGTTTCATAATTAATTAAAATTGAATTTTCATTTTCTTGATTTTTTGTATAATATCCCTCCTCTTTAAACGAGTTTTTAAAAAATAAAAATATCTCTATTCAATGTATTTATTAGTCAGATTTTAGCTGAAAAACCAAAACAATGCAGAACACAATTATAAATTGATACAATTTGCATTGTATATGAATAAACTAGTATTGTACACCAAGCATACTATACTAAATACTTACATTTACAAATAATAAATACACACATGAACAACTAATCAAAGCATTCAAGATTCATTTCATCAACATGTAATAAAGGACAACCATATAAAAATAAATTTCATAAATAGGATAAAATAAAAATCAATTTCTCCGCAATATTTAAATTAAGTTTACATCACACATAGGAGTTCATCGTTTTTTAACCAAAACTAATTGAAGATATTTTCAAAGATTTTCATCTAGAAATACCAACTTTCCAACATTTATGTAAGCAAAGGCCAATGTTGGCTAATTAAACTGTAACATAAATGGAATTATTACTGATTAATGTCAGACTACTCTTGCCAAATTAACTTACTTAAGGTCATTGGCAACGAAGGGTTTCCGGAGAAAAAAGGTTTATACCCAGGTTTCTTTACTTATGAAAAAAAGTCATTGAGAGTGATCTCCCGTATGGAATTCTCTAGGCGCTGAAAACAAAGAAAGCATCTGTAACAGACTGAGAGGTAAACAAAAGCACGTGTGTTTTTTTATCGGAATACATTCAACTCTACAATAATAAAAGAAAAGCAGCGATGGGTTTGTTTACATTGTGTTGAGGGGGCAGACAGTTAACATGTCGTCATTTAGAATAGGTAAATGATTGCTGGGAAGTGCAAAGGTGTGAAATAACTATGCTGAAAGTGTTGATAGCTAGGTGGACCGAATGAGAACGATTCCATAGGTTATGTGAATGATGCACCATTAAAAAGTTACTATAAATTCTTGCAAAAATGTTTTATGACAGTTCGTTTCCAATTCAGTAAATTATAGATTAGAAACAAACAACCACTCTCTTGATCATTATGAATATTGATTAGATGTTATTACAGTAAAGGGAAGCAACTCAAAATTAAAGAAAAGTGCTGGCATTTCTGTGTTTTGTTTCAATATTCGCATTTTCAGCCAAATCATATTCATGTCATTGGAAATAAGGTTTCAACAATGTGTTTTATGTATAAACCTTATGAAATAAATGGGTTTTAGAGAAAACGTATGGTTAAAAATAATATAGGCCCATTTTATCAACATTTTACATAGGAAATGCATTGAAAATTCTAAAAACATTGATTTGACAAAATCGTTAAAGGAAGGCTGGCTTGATGGGTAAAAAGGAACTGAATTGAACATGTTTGGTACCATTAAACCTGTTCAAAAAATCTTGAAAAATTCTGTACCAAAACCAAAAACGTTGCCAATGTCCTTAAAGAATGGGTGGACTTAACTAGCCAGAAAAAATGCTGCAAATTTAAGTTCCATAAAATGTAAATTTTTTCCATCATATAAACCCCCGATATCTTAACTGTGTATTTATGGTACGGATGTGAATTTAAAATGCTCTTTTCGAGGTAAACTAAATAAATATCGAAGGCATGGTGCCTGAAGATTTGTTGAATTTCAATAGATAATCAGGGTCACGCATTTTTCATCGTCTGAATAAAAAGTCAGCGCATGTTTGTCGGCTGTTCTTACGAAAACTGTAGTTGTATATTGAACAAAATAATGACATATTAAAAGGAGAAGTGCTGACAAATGTGCGCTCACACTTAATTTAACAAAAAAAACATGTTCCAAACAAACTTCTCGCTTCCATTGTTATGACTTCGATTGACCTGCTAAATATACAATTCATCACGTGATGTCCACCTGCGAGTGAACTTGTGGGAACAGTTACATTGTATTCTTTAACATGACCTAAATGTAAATCATTATGTTTGGTGCCCTTTTCAGACTTTAGCACATTAAATGTTGTTTAAATTTTGCGTGTCCTCACATTTAAAAAAAAAAAAATCATAATGACATTGCTGTAATATTCCAAACACGTATTCGAATTTCTAGAGAGAGAGATGGAGAGAGAAAAATGTCAACAATGACACCGATCGATAGCCCCGCCTCCTATTAATATTTATAGCGCGACATAAAAACCACTCCGGGTACATGTCAAATTCCGGAAGACTACACTAATGTATCATTGTTTCAATTTTGATTCATGGCAATAAGACATTGCTTTTGTACATATGTTCTAGCTAAAATAACCATGTATACGTTGCTCTTTCTATTGGTTATAATATATTTTTGATTCACTTTATTTTCAACTTGTTAGAGTAGTCTCATCAAGATCCAAAATAAGGCGTTAAGTCAACCCATTGTTTACAAGGACTTTACTTATATGTGTACCTATCTGTACCAGACATATTTCTCTTAAAAAGATATATGGAACAAATCACTGTTAAATTAATTTCAATTTCCAGATGTATCTATCTTTTTTGATTTCTCAATTCAATCGAAATTATCGGTCGACCCAAATTTGTGAGTTTCTCACCATTCTGTTCTGTTTTCAGAGGTATTCTGGTATAGGCTATCAAACATTTATATATCCGCAAATGGCTCTTCATCTATGGCTTTTTTCAACTGACTTTCCACAAACATCCCATTAGTAAGGTTTGAAATATGTCACCATGAGTTTCTGTAGGTTACTTTAAATGCAATTTGTACGGTTTTGCATTTATTTGAAATGCGTCACCATGAGTTTTTGTAAGTTTAAATGCTAGATCTGTGGATATTTTTTCAAATTTCCAAACACATCACAATACTAAGGTTTCTCGCCTCTATATATCTGTATCTAGATTTTTAACGTATGCATTAGTAATTGATTGAATACCTTTCCGAAAATATGACAGTTCTGAGGTTTCTCGTCTCTATATTTCTGTATGTAGATCGGTTGAATGATTTTCTACACACACTTAACAGGTTAATCACACGTGTGTATCTTCCGGTGTTTGTCTAGATCTGACTTTTTACAATATGCTCTTAGACAGAAATCACATTTATAAGGTTTATTTCCAGTATGTGTCATCTTGTGTCTTTTTAAATCAGTGGCATATTTAAAGGCCCTCTCACATACATCACACTTGTAGGGTTCATCACCTGTATGTATTCTCATGTGTCCTTGTAAGGTGTCTTTCCGAGAGAATAACTTATCACAAACCTCACAATTATACGGTTTATCACCCGTATGTGTTCTCATGTGTGTCTGTAAGTGATTTGTCTGGCTGAATGCTTTCTCACACATATCACATTTATAAGGTTTATCACCTGTATGTGTCCTCATATGTTTCTGTAAGTTTCCTGAATTGTTGAATGCCTTCCCACACACATCACATTGAAAAGATTTATCACCAGAATGTACATCACATTGATAAGGTTTATCACCTGTATGTGTTCTCATGTGTATCTGTAATTGATTTGTCTGGCTGAATGCTTTCTCACACACATTACATTTATAAGGTTTATCACCTGTATGTATTCTCATGTGTGTCTGTAAGTGATTTGTCTGGCTGAATGCTTTCTCACACACATTACATTTATAAGGTTTATCACCTGTATGTGTTCTCATGTGTTTTTGTAAGTTCTGTGATTGGTTGAAGGCCTTCCCGCACACATCACATTGATAAGATTTATCACCTGTGTGTATCTTCGTGTGGCGGTATAAGTTGCCTAAATTATTGAAAGCCTTCCCACACACATCACAGTTTTTAAGTTTATCACCTGTGTGTATCCTCAAGTGTTCATGACAGGTATAAGACCGGCTGAATGCTTTTCCACACACATGACATTTATAAGGTTTATCACCTGTGTGTGTCCTCATGTGTGTCTGACAAGTATATGAATGGCTGAATGCCTTGCCACACACATCGCATTTATAAGGTTTATCTCCGGTATGTGTCCTCATGTGTGTTTTATAATTGGTGACATATTTGAAGGCCTTCTCACAAACACCACATTTGTAAGGTTCATCACCTGTATGTATTCTCATGTGTACTTGTAAGGTATCCTTCCGTTTGAATAACTTTCCACAAACGTAACATTTATAAGGTTTATCACCTGTATGTGTTCTCAAGTGTGTCTGTAAATGATTTGTCTGGCTGAATGCTTTCCCACACACAACACATTTATAAGGTTTATCACCTGTATGTGTTCTCATGTGTTTTTGTAAGTTGTGTGCTTGGTTGAATGCCTTCCCACACACATCACATGTATAAGGTTTATCACCTGTATGTATCCTCATGTGTCTTTTTAAGGAGCCGGAATCGGCCAATGCCTTCTCACACACACTGCATTTATAAGGTATATCACCTGCATGTGTTTTCATGTGTTTCTGTAAATGTTGTGACTGACTGAATGCTTTCCCACACATGTCACATTGATAAAATTTATCACCAGTATGTGTCCTCATGTGGCAGTATAAGTTACATAATTTGTTGAATGCCTTCCCACACACCTCACATTTATAAGGTTTATCACCTGTATGTATCCTCATGTGTTCATGACGGGTATAAGACTGGGTGAATGCCTTCCCACACACATCACACTTATAAGGTTTGTCTCCAGTATGTATTCTTTTATGTCTGATCAAGCTACTGGACAGGCTGAAGTTCTTTAAACAGAAATCACATTGAAAAGCTTTGCTGGTTGACTCTTCAGCCTCACTTTGAATCTTTGAATTGGATGACCCGACTTCTTTTTCCATCTGTAAATTTAGCAAAAATTGTTTTAAGTAGTGTGTTAAGCTACGTTTTTTGATGATTATATGTAGAAAATTCAGAATTAGACTTAAATGAATTACATTGCAAACAAAATTTTACTTTCCTTTTTTCTTTCTCTTTTTTCCACTATACAGGTGAATAATACGATATATTCAAAACGTATTTCGGTAAAAACCGATGTGTCTTGTTTTCTATACTTTAAAACAATGAAGTAAAAATCTATTCTAAATATATTGCTTAAAAACAATTCCTTAATTTTGAAAATAATGTTAAATTACCGAATAAGTGGAATTTTTAGTGCGACGCAAATGTAGCGATTTGTCCTTTAAATTGGGTATTTAATTTTTAGCGAGATGTAATACTAGTGATTTTGAAATGCCGACTTAAAAACGTATTACAACTTTAACACGACTAAATAAATACAAGAGGCCCATGGGCCACATTGCTCACCTGAGCACTGTGAGTAAGAAAAAGGAGAAATTGGTATATCATTGAAAAGTTTAAATCCAAAAGTAAATCCATGACCAGCTATGGTTTTGTTCTTCTTGAGAAGATAATTTTAAAGAAATTTCCTATATATATCTATGTAAAACTTTGGTCGGCCATTGTGGCCCCGCCCTAGCCCTGGGGGTCATGATTTGCACAAACTTGAATCTACACTACCTGAGGATGCTTCCATATAAATATGATCAATTACAGCTTTGTTATTCATGAGAAGATTTTTAAAGAATTCTCATATATATTTCTATGTTAAACTTTGCTCGGCCACTGTGGACCCGCCCTACCCCGGTGGTCATGCTTTGAACAAACTTAAATCTACACTACCTGAGGATGGTAACACATGAGTTTAAATTTTCCTGGCATAGTGGTTCTTAAGAAGATTTTTAAAACATACCACTAAATTTTCATTAATTCCCAATTATCTCTTGAGAAGAAGTCAAAAATGTGAAAAGTGTACAGACAGACAGACGGATGCTGGATACAATATTATCAGAATTTAAGCTCACTTGAGCCTTCGGCTCAGGTGAGCTAAAAACGGGATTTTCTGTATCCTTATTTTGCATCATAACTTTGTAGCTAACTGGGATTTAAGCCCATTCTTTGCTACGCTGCTAGTCAACACAGGTCAAAGTGTTGTTAATGTTTATAAGGATAATATCAAAATTAATTGAGATTTTTATTAAGGATTTTTTGACAGGTTTGATTAAATCGTGTTATTTGTCTCTTCACTTTCTTCTTTGATATATCTGATTTGAAAACAGCTCTTATTAATAGGTATATCACTGATGTTCATTTACATGACATTTTGTCAGACAATAAATATGTAATTACATATATGAATCCTCATGTGTTTTTGAAAGGTATCTGATCTTCTGAATGTCTGTCCACAAACACCACATTCATAAGTTTTTTCACCTGTATGTATCCTCATGTGTCTAAGTTTGGAACTTGAACGGTAAAATGCCTTTCCACACACATCACATGTATATAAGGTTTTTCACCAGTATGTGTCCTCGTGTGACTTTGTAAGATGTTTGACTGAGTGAATGTCTTTTCACACATATTGCATTTATAAAGTTTATCACCTGTATGTATCCTCATTAAATTCAATAAATTACTTGAATGGTTAAATGCCTTCTGGCAAACATCACCTTCATAAGGTTTATCACCTGAATGTGTCCTCATGTGATTCTGTAAGTAACCTGAACGAGTGAATGCCTTTCCACACAAATTACATTTATAAGGTTTATCATCTAATTGTAATATCCTCCTGTGACTCTGTAAGTCACTTGAACGAGAGAATGCCTTCCCACACACTTCACATGTATATGGTTTTTCACCTGTGTGTGTCCTCATGTGAGTCTGTAAGTCACTTGAACGAGTGAATGCCTTCCTACACACAAAACATATATCAGGTTTTTCACCTGTATGTATAATCATATGGTCATGTAGGGCTTTTGCTCCAGAAAAACTCCTTTCACACACATCACAATTGATAGGTTTTTCAACAGTCTGTGTCCTAATGTGATTCTGTAATTTCCTAGCTGGTTGAATTCCTTCCCACAAACATCACATTTGTATGGTTTTTCACCAGTATGTATCCTCATGTGACTCTTTAGATTTCCTGACCAACTGAATGCATGCCTTCTCACACACTTCACATTTATAAGGCTTTTCAGCTGTGTGTGTACTCATGTGTGTCTCACTGAATGACTTCTCAAATTCATCACATTTATAAAGTGTTTTATCTGTGTGTATCCTCGTATTTCTCTGTAAGGTACCTTATTGGTTCCTAGTTTTTTCCACATGCATTACAACAATAAGATACATTACCATTTTGTGTCCTCATGTAGATAGTAAAGTCATCTGATAAAGACAATGCCTTCCGACAAAATTCACACTTAAAAATTTCGTCCCTGGTTTGAGAACTTTTTTTGTCTCTGTAAGTAATTTGAACTACACTTTAATGGCGTTTTACTTACATGTGTGTTGATGTGCCTTTCTGAATTTCCAGTTTGATCTTCATAGTTCTGTAATTGTTCAAGGTCTTTCTGAATATTTGAATGGGGTTCGAGATCTCTACTTTCCTTCTGCAAGAATGACAAAGAAACCAGTTTTAATGCTCCATAAGGCACTGTTCTGATTATATGTATTGTAAGGATAAAAAGTTAAACAAATAAAGATTAAGTTATACTGATTCAAGGTAACAAAAAACAAAGGCAAATTCTTGTTATTTGCGCTGTGAATTTCTTAAAGTCGAACCTGCTCAATTTGGTTAAAAAGACTATTTATGACTTGGCCTCTTGCTAACCATGAATCAATAAAACGTGACGTAATTGTCTCTCTTATCAATGCTTTAGAACATCATCATAGTTTTTAAAAATCTTTTTTGGGTAAATGTGATTAAAAATTGTGTTTTCCACCTCTTCTCTTCTTCTTTGATGAACCTGACTTCACATTAACAGGTAGTTCATTGATGTTCATTTCCATGTCGTTTTGTCAGACTGTATACATGTACCAGCATATATACAGCTCAACGCACATTCTAAGCTCACGTTATTTTGCAGAAATGTTGGTCACATTCTTTTGCAATAAAATGAAAATTATCGACTTTAAGATATACTATGTATTACGGCCATATATTGGACCTAATAAATAAATGATACAATAATTTTAATCATGGTAGCATTTGAAGATGTTATCAAATAAAAAAGCTCCAGCAAAGGATTTTACAAAATTTTGATTTTTGTCAAATTAGTTGCACCTTGAATTTCACATTGAAGTCTCTGGACAGCTAGCGCATGTTTTATTTTATCAGATATTGTAAAAAGTCAATTTCAAACAAATCTCTTGGTGGAAATATGCACAAACTCTCTCTTTATCAAACTATGAAAAATAAATTTGTACCGCAGAAATGGTTAGAGAAATGTAAGAAATTTCTCTTTTCCATCAAGGGCAGATAACTTCAAAAATTTAAATGCGCAAAATGACTGTCTCCTTACATGTAATCAGTCTTGTGAATTTAGTTTATTTCACTTTTATCTTTATCTAGCAATGCGGTTTTAAAGGAACTTGGACACGGAAATGAAGTTTATTTTTTTCTGTATAATATTACGCATTAAACATTTTAATAGCATTTCACACAAAAATCAACTAAAATTCTTATTTCATTGAAAAGTTATTTTAACTTTGAATTTGTTGGCGGGTTTAATTGACACATCCTTGCACTTTCACATATTTTAACTTTATTCTTTATCCTTCAGAAAAGTGGCAATCTTGTTGTGTATTCATGAGAAATATTAAAATTTTAATCCAGAAAAATAATTTTATTCAAAGTAGAAATGTTAGAAAGCAAAACACCTTCACAAGCGTTCACCCATTCTCAATATAAGGGCTCAAATGATGTCGCCTCATTTTCATTTAAAAGAAATAACACTGATGTAATTTTTAAATCAACATTATAAATAGTCATATAACAATGAATAAGAATTCATATAATTATCGATCTGAAAGGGTATTTAAGGAGTTCCAAATTCAAATATAGTAGCCTATTTGAAATGTACGTTACTGTCGCCGAGGCAAATATTATTCTAAATCCCCTCTGTGTAATATGTAGTTTTGATTCTCAAGTAAAAATTTTCTGATAAGTTAAACCTTGTATCATATGTATTTTTTTTCATAACAATAAATACATTTTCTTTGTGATAATAAATAATTTTTATTGTGCAATGTCCCTGTCGCTTAATTCTATTTCAACCACATTACAAGCAAACACAAAGATTATTCACCTGATAGTTTTGTTCTCCTTTATTTATTGATGGGCTAAATTTGAAATTTTAAAGGATTAATTACTCTTACTTAGATAATGTAACATGAAATTGAACAACTTGAGCAACTTTTATAAATATGTTTACGGAATGAAAGACATTTTCAATCGTAGAGATAAGAAAGAAATGTACGTTACCTATATTCTTCCATTAAGAATACATATTAAGTAGAAAATATGAGACGACTCTGAATAAGCAACCCCTTGTATCCTGTAAACTGGCAAAGACGTTTTGCTAAACACAATTAAAAATTATTTTTTACATGAAAAGTGATCATTTGAAATGTACGTGACTGAAATGTACGTTACCATGAAATTCGAATTAAGTGAATCTCGCACGAATTTTCATGTATTCTAATACTTTCACACACTCGAATGTGTACACAAAGGACAGTTTCAAAGGTTGGAGGTCGGCTAAATCCCAAAATTAATGAAAAGAAACGTCTCTGCTGAGGAAAAAAATAAATTAAGGTCAATTATTATGTAATATAATTTTGATACCTGGTATATATTTCTGAATACGAAACCTGTATGATGCATTTCTTATGATATGCAGGTTCAAATAGTATCAATATATTGCGCGTCTAATGTATGCTTGTGGAAGAGAATTGATTTTTATATTTGAAATGTACGTTACGTATGGTAACGTACATTTTATGTATTTCTAACTGACATTTTTTTTTTAATTTAGTCAATGAATTGCGTTTACACGAGCGAAACAAAATTATCGTTACAATCCATTAGACAACTGGCCACATCTAAATGCACCCCAATCCTCGTAAATGTTTTAAACTGTTACCACATGCTAGAAAATTTGTTTCTAAGTGTCTTAAATTCATCTTTGGCAACCTTTTTGCAGTTTGTTTACTTTTCATGTGCGACTTTTCGTCAATATTAATTGAATTGTTGTTGATAATTTAAAACAAGGTATGCATAGGCTTATAATTGGTAAAAAAAAAACAAAAAACAAAACAAAAAAGAAAAGAAAAAGAAACAAAACAAATAAACCCAGAACACAAGACGGTCACGTAGATTTCAAATACTGAATACTCAGTTTTGTTTGAATCATTGCATTTTGGGTTATATTTTTCCAGATCTGCTGAAAGGCACGCATGTTTGTGTTTTGAAAAACGATGTTGCAACATACTAAATGAAATTGTTAACAAGACTGTCGATGGATATATTCGGAATAGATTTATGTTAAGTTTCAATGGCCAAACACGAACATTTGTTAGATCATAGCAAAATACATCTGACTCTTATATTTTTTTGTCTGTAACCTTGCACACAGTTAGAAGTAACTAGGCTACGACCGATGGCAATTTCAGCGAAACAGCACAAAAGAATGGTTATGAACTGAGGTGGAGGGGACTCCCCAATAATATGTGAAATGAACGTTACCGAAGTGATGTGACATTCTTGTAGCTGATGACAATAACCTCGTTTGTTACATTATGATTTCTTATATTACTGCATTAAAACGCTTCATTGATATGATTTTTATGTCAAAAATTGTTTTTTTTTCCAATATTTTCTTATTACTAATTTACATATTATTACAAGCTTGAAATGTACGTTACCTACTCATATTCTGAGGCAATCGTGTCTTTATAGTGGTGATTGTGACATATAACACGATGTGATTACATAGAGAATCTTTTTTTGGAATAAACTGAAACAAAACAATGAATTTTTAGATGAATTTTAGATGAATTTTAAGCTTTTTATTAAACAGAAATATATCTTGAAATGTACGTTACATTTACATAGTTTTCTAAATCGGCATGGATATATGTTAAAAAAGACAGTAACTACAAAATAGAATTTTACTACATGTACATGTTAGGTTCAAGTATCTATTAAAAATGACAAGATTCCAAACAGATCGCTCTTAACAAAACAGAGAGAAGAATTTAAAGCATATATTTAAAAAATGTTTTTACACATCTGGATCAAAAAGTAACCTTTGTTTTTTGAAAGGAAAAATCAAACGCACGTTCGTATGCCGAGAAAATATGTTGCTGACAGAGTTGGTAGGATGTGCTGGTGTTAAGATGAGATATTCCAATTGTGATTTTAATGACTACATTTTTTTGACATATTTTTTTGGACATTGAAGAAAGAGTAACGTACATTTCAAGCTACATTTCTGAATAAAATTACCCTCTACTTTATCGTCTTGTAATTATTTCATGTATTATAATTTGATGAAAAAAATCTGGAAACAAAATCTTCAGATACTTTCTTTCAAAAGTAATTGATAGAAAAAATTTTATCTTGAACTTCATTTTTTAAAAAATCAGAGAGGCATTTGTGCCCTTATATTGAGAATGGGTGGTTGTCATTCCGAGCTAAGTCATGTGTTCAAATCGATCACACAGTTTTTGTAAGCAAGGCACGAGCTCTGTTTTTGTAGATGTTTAGATTTCACCGGGTGCGTTCAATTGTCAAAAGTCTGTTCATATGGTTAATAACATTTGTACAAATTTTCAGACAAATCCTTCCAAGAGTTTTTGAGTAATGGTCCGGAAAAAATCTCGTTTACAGGCAGACGGACTTAGTGATTCCAATATACCCCTCCCTAAACTTCGTTTGCGGGGGGTATAAAAAAGTTTGATACGGATAAATTTTGATAAAAAAAGCCCAGTTAGGCATTTGACTGAGGTTAGCAAAACATTTGTGTTTAAACGCTTGTTTGTAAATATTTTTTTTCATTGAGAGAATCCGAAAGTTTAAAATTTCTGGAGATTTTACAAAATTGTGCATAAATGCGTAACAAAATGTCAAAGATTTTTTCATAATCAATTAAAATTGAATTTTCATTTTCTTGAGTTTTCGTATAATATCCCTCCTTTTTAAACGAGTTTTTAAAAAATAAAAGAAATCTCTATTCAAATTATTATTTGTCAGATTTTAACTGAAAAACCAAAACAATACAGAACACAATTATAAATTGATACAATTTGCATTGTATATGAATAAACTAGTATTATACATCAAGCATACTATACTAAATACGTACATGTACGAATAATAAATACACACATGAACAATTCATCAAAGCATTCAATCTTCATTTCATCAACATGTAATTAAGGACAATCATATTAAAATAAATTTCATAAACAGGATAAATGAAAATCTTCAATTTCTCTGCAATATTTGAATTAAATTTACATCACACATAGGAGTTCATTGTTTTTTACCAAGACTAATTGAAGATATTTTCAAAGATTTTCATCTAGAAATTTATGTAAGCAAAGGCCAACGTTGGCTAATTAAACTGTAATATAAAAGGAATTACTGATTAATGTCAGACTACTCTTGCCAAATCAACTTACTTCAATTTACAAGGACTTTACTTATATGTGTACATATCTGTACCAGACATTTTTCTCTTAAAAAGATTTATGGAACAAATCACTGTTAAATTAATTTCAATTTCCAGATTTATCTATCTTTTTCGATTTCTCAATTACATAAAAAATGAATTTTTAAACTCTATGTATAGTTCTGTTTCAATTGACTTCCTACAAACATCATAATTGTAAAGTTTTTTTTTATTGTAAAGTTTTTCATTGAAAAGCGTCAAGATGTGTCTCTATCCAACACTAAGGTATCTCGCCTGTTTGTGTCTTTTTATGCCTCTTCAAGCGAAATTATCGGTTGAATCAAATTTGTGAGTTTTTCACCATTCTGTTCTGTTCTGTTTCCAGAGGTATTCTGGTATAGGCTTTCAAACTTTTATATATCCGCAAATGGCTCTTCATCTATGGCTTTTTCTATCTGACTTTCCACAAACATCCCATTAGCAAGGTTTGAAATACGTCACCATGAGTTTCTGTAGGTTACTTTAAATGCTAGA
>NW_026925068.1:0-25402 GCF_032062105.1 Saccostrea cuccullata
CTGTAAAACATCCACCAATTTTAGTAAATCTTGTATATAGTTAATTAATTGAAAATTTGAGGAATTTATCTTTCAATTTTATTTCTGAATTCAAAACAGTTTCTCACAATAATGGTAAAAACAAGCATTCATTATTTAGGCTATTAACTTGTCTGAAAAAATTCCGACGGGATTCTTGCATATGTCATAAAATTTAAAATAAAAAAATTACAAATTACAAAAAGCCGGATTTTGCAGGAAGTGAGTTAACTTGTTAGGGCTGGCTTGTCATTTAGTCCTCCACACAACAATATGCTAGCATATTGGAGAGACTGAGATGACAAGCTGAATGTTTCGGCAGTAGGTCAGCTTTGATCATGTGCCAGGATGCCCTCCGCACGGACTTTGGTAATGGAACAGCCCTAATACTCCCACTGTGCTAATATCACTCAATCTCAAGCATTCTGTTTCCAATATGCCACATTTTGTTCTGTTTCACAGCCTATTTTGTTTACTCTAATTCACAAAAAAAGATAATTGAAGCACTTTTTATCATTCCCATTTTAACACAGTCAGATATTGCTTTACTTGGGACTACTTTGGTATACACAATATATAGTAGTTTTGTTTAGAAAAAATATTTTGTTTAGCATTTCATTCTAATGAGCTAATCAAAGACTATCAGTTACATTACATTTACTTTGTCATAAAACTACACACATGTCTATAAAAAAAATTTAAATCTACATTTTTTTTTACCTCAAATATTCAAAATTCATTCTTGCACTCAGTCTAACTAGAGGCTTTGGTTTGATTTTCTAAAAAGATTTGTTTAAGAAAAAAACACCTTTGCATATATATACTCACAGGTGAAAACAGATTTACATACACAAATATATATGTATGTAAAATCATTTCTACCATGTAATCACATGGGAGTGTATTTTATCTTTCAGGTGCTCTCTCCTATGCTGAGCTTGGAACATTAATCACCAAGTCAGGAGCAGAATATGCTTACTTACATGAAGCCTTTGGACCCTTCCATAAGACCCTGGGCGCCATTCCTGCTTTCCTCTTTGCCTGGACATCAGTCCTCATTCTAAAGCCTGCACTGTTTGGGGTGGTCTCTATGAGTTTTGCTCTCTACACCACGGAACCATTCTTTGAGTGTGGGCCACCAGATGTTCTCGTTAAAATCGTCGCCATCGTGTGTCTGTGTAAGTCATCAAAGAAATACATAAAAAAAAATTTTTATAGATATAGATGAAATTTTTTGTTATACAGTGATGTCAAATAATTCAATAGGAATCTGTATTATTTTTATACAGTTTTTGTATCAGCCGTCAATTGCTATAGTGTAAAGTTGGCAACAAAAGTTCAGAATGTTTTCACGGTGGCCAAGTTGCTTGCTATAGCTGTCATCACTATAGGAGGATTTGTTTACATGGGGAAAGGTGAAATATTTTATTTGCTTGTAAATTTTGATAATTTATTGGGGAAAAATGATGAAATTAAATATAAATGATAAATAACTACCAATGATATGTTTCTTCTCTATTTACATTAACTTTCATGTTTTATACATTTCTTTTAGGTGAAGTAGAAGAAATTAACACTGGCTTTGAAGATACTGTTCAGTCACCTTCTCTGATAGCTCTAGCATTCTATGATGGACTATGGGCTTATGATGGCTGGTAAATATGAAGATTTATCATCAGACAATTAAGAAAATTAAAAGAGATTCTTGAATTCTTTACATCAAGTGTTTTATTTACATTTCTCTTTACTTCAGGAACAATTTGAATTACATCACTGAAGAAATAAGAAATCCCACAAGGTAATGTGGAAAATGGACAGTGCAAGAAAGACAACTCTTGTAAACAATTTAGTTAAGATGAAGTTAGTTGAACACATTAATAGTACATTGATCAACATGGCAATAAGTGTACTCTTTTTCCTGATTCATGGAACAAGTTGGAACAGCTACTAAAAAATCATAAGGGGAATAATAATCTGAACATATTTATGTGGCTATTATACACCTAGTGATTTCAGGAACCTGCTGTTGACCATTATGATTTAACTATATTTGATGTGACTATATGACTGTTTTTGATATTAGGAACCTGCCCTTGGCCATTATGATGTGACTATGTAATTGTCTTGTGATTTTAGGAACCTGCCCTTGGCCATTATGATTGGGATTCCTCTGGTGACTTTATGCTACCTCCTGACTAACCTCTCCTATTATACTGTAATGACTCGGGCAGAACTACTCCGCTCTACCGCTGTGGCTGCTGTAAGTTTACAAAATTTTATGATTGCCAATGCATTGATAAAACAAAATTTATTGCAATGTTACAAAGCATATATGCTAGCATTATATTATTTTCATGAGTATACTATAGGTCTTGAAATTTTGATTGCTCCATATATACCTTGAAAGGGAGAGAAATGCCTAAAAGAAGTACTTAGTGTTTTATGAATATATGTAAATATGGCCTGATATTTTGCAGACCTGGGGGGATAGAGTTCTGGGTGGTGCTGCAGTACTTATACCTATATTTGTGGCTATGTCCACGTTTGGTGCTGCCAATGGCTCCTGCTTTACGGGTGGAAGGTAATATTAATTAAAATATGTAATCAAAGACTTATTTTTAAAAATTGTTTCCCTAAGAATTAAACACTCATATAGTATGATAAGATTTAATTTTTAGGACTTTAATTTTCTTCATCCTTGCAGAGTAATAAGATTTTACTAACATTTACTTACTGATATTTTGATTTATTCTTTCTTCAAGCTGAGTGAGATGATAATTTTGGCTGTTATTTTGTAGACTGACATTTGTAGCTGCCAGGGAGGGCCATCTACCAAAGGTCTTGTCCTATGTCCATATAAAGAAGTTCACTCCCTTACCATCCCTCATGATTTCTGTAAGAACTTTTATATATAAATTTTGAAAAATAAAATTGATTATTGAACTATGCAAATGAGTATTTTTTGAAAACCAAACATTTATATTAGTTTGTTCATCAAAAAAGCCTTCAAGCATTTTACTTGTAGATAAATTAACATCGTAAAATGAAAATGTTAAAGCTCTGTATTTAGTATAGACTTATTGGAGATTTTCCCCTGGTATATATGGATGATTCTGTATAATTGCAGACTTTCCTGGCAGCTGTAATGGTGCTGATGGGAGACATCTTTGCCCTTATTGATTTCTTCAGCTTCACAGCCTGGTTGTTTTATGGTAGTACGATGGCAGCATTACTGGTACTGAGGTACACCAGGAGGGATGCCAAAAGACCTTATAAGGTAGGCGCCAATACTGAGAACAAATAGTTATTGTGTAATTCCAGTATATAAAGCCTGAAAAAAAATTATGTGGTTGTATAAAAAATCACAATTGCATGCAATCATTTTAGTTATTAAATGTTGCTTTTTAGCTCTTCTGAGCCAAAGGCTCAAAGAGCTAATGCTATGGCCATTTGTGCGGTGTGCGTCGTGCGGTGTGCGGTGTGCGTTAACTTTTTAGAATATGGGCCATAACTCAAGAACCCCTTGGCCAATTAGTGTCAAATTTGTCACAGGGTATCCTTGGCCCAAGGGCTACCATTTATACTAAAATAAGGGTTGGAACCCTAAAACAAGGGGAGATAATCAGGAAAACAAAACCAAAAGTACTGGTTGCAAAAAAATCTTCTTCTCCAGAACCACCAGGCAGATTTTCACCAAACTTACATACAATGATCAGGATATGTTGAAGATTAAAAATTGTTCAAGGCATGACCCTGGGGCAAAGGGCGTGGTCTCAAGGTCATTTCAAATTTGACCTAAATTTACAATTAATGAAAATGTCTAAATTTTGCTTACTATAAGGACTAGGATCATCAAATCTTGTAAGTAGATGCATCTTAGGACTTCACATCATGTTAACTCAAAAGTAGGTCACGGTGACCTACTTTTTTAATTTTGCGGGCATTTGTTTTCAAATTGACTTGAAGGCATATTTAGGACACTTTAAGGCCTATGATCATCAAACTTTGTCAGTTGATGCATCTTGGGTCCTTGATCAACGTCAACTTAAAAGTAGGTCACCGTGACCTACTTTTTGAACTTTATGACTTATCCTTTTTAAAACATTTCATCCCATTATTTCAGACACTGAGAGGGTTAGAATCATCAAATCTTGTAAGTTGCTGCATCTTGGGACTTTAAAACATATTTTGGTAAAAGTAGGTCACTGTGACCTACTTTTTGAATTTTGCAGGCATTTGTTTTCAAATTGTTTAAAAGGCATATTTTGATTACCTTCAGACCAATGATCATCAAACTTAGTCAGCTGATGCATCTTGGGACTCTGAAAAATGTCGACCAAAATGTAGGTCACTGTGACCTACTTTCCACATTTTATGGCTATATTTCAGTATCTTAAGTATTTATTGGCTTAGAATCATCAAACTTTGTGAGTTGATGCATCTTGGGTTTTCGGAGAGTGACGACCAAAAATTAGGTCACGGTGACCTACTTTCGATATTTTATGGCTATATTTATGTATCTCCAGTACTTATCGGCTTAGAATCATCAAACTTTGTCAGTTGATGCATCTTGGGTTTTCAGAGAATGTCGACCAAAAAGTAGGTCACGGTGACCTACTTTTGACATTTAATGGCTATATTTATGTATTTCTGGTACTTATCGGTTTAGAATCATCAAACTTTGTTAGTTTATGCCTCTTGGGTTTTCAGAGAATGTCGACCAAAAAGTAGGTCACAGTGACCTACTTTTGAATATCTCAGGTATTTATTGGCTTAGAATTATCAAACTTGGTCAGCAGATGCATCTTAGGCCTCTGATAAATGTCAACCAAAATGTAGGTCACGATGACCTACTTTTGATATTTAATGGCTATATTTAAGTACATGTATCTCCAGTACTTATCGGCTTAGAATCATCAAACTTTGTCAGTTGATGCATCTTGGGTTTTCGGAGAATGTCGACCAAAAAGTAGGTCACGATGACATACTTTTGACATTTTATGGCTATCTCTGTACTTATTGGCTTAGAATCATCAAACTTTGTTGGGTTTTCAGAGAATGTCGACCAAAAAGTAGGTCACGGTGACATACTTTTGAATATCTCAGGTATTTATTGGCTTAGAATCATCAAGCTTTGTCAGTTGATGCATCTTGGGTTTTCCAAGAATGTAGACCAAAAAGTAGGTCAAGGTGACCTACTTTTGAATATCTCAAATACATAATGGCTTAGAATCTTCAATCTTCAATCTTAGTTTGTCTATTAATACATCTTGAGTCCTCAGAAAACTTCAATCTTAAAGTAGGTCACCGTGACCTACTCATGGTTTTTTTTTTTATAGCTTTATTAAAATATCTTCAGTCCTAATTGGCTAAGAATCATCAAACTTTTTATCAGTTGATGCAACTTAGGTTTTAGGATACTTAGGGTTAGAGGTTTCAAATACAAGTGATAGGTTGTACAATTTATCAGAGGAGCGATTCAAGGCCCTTGGGCCTCTTGTTTCTTTTTTGAATAAAAAAAATTATAAATGATAACCGAAGACAAATATAGCCATGTTAATTACTACACTGTATACTGGATTTTTGCTATAAAACCACAAAGTTCTTCAAAAAATTTAATGCAAGTTTTTGACAAAACTATTGCCTTAGGTGCTAAATTTTTGCAATTGTTTAGGATGACGAACTTCTGTGTTTAAGAAACAATGTATGGCAGACATTGGTATGCTAATATTTAGTTCTGCTCACCCCTACGATATGATGCAGTTATCAGTTTTGTGATTTTGCAGGTGCCTATCATTTTGCCAATCACAGTTCTCTGTGTGTCTATATATCTTGTGATAGCCCCCATTGTCAATGACCCCAGAATCGAGTTCCTGTATGCATTCATCTTCGTCATTAGTGGTTTGATCTTCTATGTTCCGTTTGTGGTGATGAAGAAGTCACTTCCTTACACAGGTGGGCATTTAATTTTTATGAAAATCTTAAATTCTAAAATATTGGTCGTTTATTGCTTAGTAGAAGAGATCTTTCTATACAATGTGTCTTGGCTATTATCGTAGTATGAATCTGACTGTATTAAATCTGTTACTGCTTTGATACAAATTACTTGTACTTTTACGATATACATGTGTTGGCTATTATCTTAGCATAAATATGACTGTATTAAATCTGTTTCTGTTTTGATACAAATTATATTACTTCAGTTTTTGCCATCTCCTTGTACCTTTATACAAAATTTTGCAACAGTTTTATTATTGATGATCGCTTTCTAAAGAAATCTCAGTTATAATTGAACTGCAAACAATTTTAGCAACCTGCACTGAAAAAATCAAAGAAGTTGTCTTGTAAATTTTTAAAATTAATTCCAGTAAGAATTATCCCTCGATCTTCTCAGAGGGTCATTTGGCTTCAAGATTTATTTATGTGAAAATATTTAATGTTGAATTAATTTGAAAACATTTTACTTTTACAGATACTGTGACCAAATTCATTCAGCTTATCTTGTGGTGTGCCCCTAGCCGATATGAATCTGAGCTTGTTGGAGATTAATGGACATAATAAATGCATATAGTTACCATTTAACAAAATTCAAACTGTGATATTGTATTAATATAAGACATTTTTATTAATTTCATGTAAAATTTGTATTTCATTTGCATTAATCATGTTATAAGTTTTCTTATTATAATTCACAATGCAGCATTAAAAGATAATATATTTATTTTTTTGTTAAAAAAATTGTGTTAGTAAATATATTTATTTTTTGTTTAAATGTGAACATGATATAAAAGTAATTGATTTCCATCGTTGAATGTAGCTAAATATTTATTTATATTATAGATCTTTCATGTACTGTTACAATTCAAATTGTTTATCTTTAGTATTACAGACACACTTCATGTAAATGTATATAAACGTAGATTGCTATGGCTTACTCCAAACTATAAATGTAGGAATGACATAGAATATTAGAGTTTCCATGTAGATAGTTTTTCATTCTTTGGTTATTTTTACATTCCAGGGAAAAAACCCAGAAACTGAACCTGCTATTAAGATTCATTCATACCTTCTGATATATGTGTATGTCAGATTTATGTTCATTTCTTTTTTTTAATTTTGTGTCCTCCATTTTTCCAGTTCTTCGAGGTGTTCATGTACTACTAGGTGTGCCAAATATTACAGCCTTTTGTATTACAGCATTGCAAATAGATCAAATTCTTGTTGCTCCTAATAGAGGCATAGTTTTAACAATACTATGTTAGGATGGTGTAAATTTTATATACTATGTATATAGGCCTTTGTATAAACAAGCCTTAATTATTTCTGGCATAAGCACTGAGTGATTTTTTTGGTTGCCTTTTTTTTTGTTATTTTTTTTTATTTGCTTTGTCTTGATATATCTGTATTTTACAGAGCATTACATTTATGTTTCCCCCTTTTTTTGAACCCACCAAGAAATATGTTAACTGTTATGTTGTTGAAGTTTCCATTGGTTTGGTGACTATTGAGCAATATTGTCCAGTCTCTAACATTGTATGATTTCCCCATTTGTTTTACGATTCCAAAACCATGAGATTCTAATAACATACTATATTTATATGATCTGTCATTTGTAATGTACAGTGTCTTTGATTACATTGACATATTGTATATCCATATATTTATGTATATATGTAAGATATATTGTATATTATATTGGGTATAATCCCACAAGAAACAGCATTCAGGGTTTTATAAGTATTAGTAATTTATTTGCCAATATATAAAGTCTATCAAATAGCATTAAAATGAAATGTAGATCAATTCCTTGGTAGAATTTATTATTTTTATTGAGTTTTAATTTTTTTAATAATGATCAGCTATGACCATGGCAGGATGGAAAATGGACATAGTTGTTTGCTTTTGTTACAAGGATCCTGGGACAATGGATGACAGATTTCATGTTTTTTTTTTTGTTATTAGCATTATTGTTGGTGAATGATACAGTGTTATGATTGATTGTTGGCTTATATGGTAACATATTTATGCAAAAAAGTGTAAATACACGGATCTCAATAAATCATAATGCAGACCTATGAATTAGTATTTAATTATTTCAATTTTGACTGAAGAAAGCTTTAAAATCTGTTATGGAAGTTATGCAGTTTGAAGTATTTGTCTTTTGATGTAAAATGGCAAAAACAAGAAATCTACAATAAATGACACAATTTGAAGTAAAGTTTTCTAAAAAAAATTACTATTTAAGGACGGATGATACAAACAAAAAATGGATGCCTGAATTGGTATATATATTTTGGCATAATTCAATTGCAAATGAGGCAAATAATAAATTTCTAGGATATAAAGAAATTGTAAACCTTCTGTGATGTTCAAAAGTCTGCCCTTCTGAAACCATGCTTATTAATTAATCTATACAAATATTTTTCACTTCAAATTTCAAATTCCATTTTTGTGCAAATTTGAATTAAAAAGTACGCGGTGAAAATTATTCATTTTACTCATTTAAACATGACCCAAGTTGTTATTTTCAAATTCTTTGACAAAAGTTTGTATCATATGTCCTTAAGACCATTAAAAAAATAATATGTGTATAATTTTCCCCAATTTGTTCATGAGTAAACAACAGCGTATTCTTTTCACTAATGCTTGTCGTTAAACATTTTCCTTGGGATAAAATAGCAGGCACCCTGACTTGTACATCTTAATTCTTTATTTTTGCACACATTTTGGTTATTGCCCAATACAATCTTTTAAAAAAAAGACGGTGACAAAGAATGAATTGCAAGCAGACTGTCTCGCGTAATTACGCGAAAATTAAGTTTCTGGAGGGATAACACTATTGATAGACTTAAATATTTCCATTTCTAATTTTTCTCTCTGTGATAACTCTTTGAAAGTTAGCGGAGTTAATTTCTTGATAATTCTACCGGAATGTAAATTAGGCAGGTCAATAGGTCAGGAGCCAAGGAGGCCTAATATGCATGCAAATCTCGTGCGCATCTGTCTCTGAGTCTGACGCTAAAGAGGCCAAATATGCATGAAAATCTCGTGCGGCTGCCGTTGTGTTTGACGTCAGTGGGCGAGGACTATTGAAATTGGGATGGGAATCCTCGTGTAATTTAAATCTATGTCTGCATTTTTAAAGTCTAAATCTACAATTCTATTTCACGATGAAATGGAAATATAAGGAATCACTGTCTAGTTAGCATAGTACGCCAGGGACATCAACAATAGTGGGAAACATGAGATAATTTATGCATAACGGGCATACCATGCTAACTAGACAGTGATTCCTTAAGCATTTTCATTTCTATTTATAGCTTCCATAAAACACTATCTGATGGGAGGTTTTTTTGTATTACTTAGGAGGGTTACTGTCGGTATTTGCAAACACCTCGATAGGGGTTAGGTGCCATGTAGGAGCAAGCAATCCCTGTCGACCGGTCACACCTGCCGTGCGCTTCTTATCATGATCGGACAACGGGAAAATAACTATGACAATTCAGAGTCTAAATGATTGCTTAACATACTGCAGGAAAAGTCAGTCGGCATTCGAATTTATAAGATAGATAGTGTTTGCTAACAAGGCCATTGTATCGATCATAGAGCCCCAAAAATATTGACTTTAAACTAGTCTGTTGATAGTCTTAGTTTGTTCCATTTTAAAACGTGTTTAATTGTTAATAACTTCAATGCCTCGTTTTAGAAACTGTTCATACGTAGTGCAAATATTTACGTGTCGGATCGACCTTATACAGGTGAAAACTTAAAGGGTATATTGCAATATGATAAAAGAAAGTGTCACTTATTTCGAAATTTAAAGGATATTTTAAAATTAGTTTGCCATTGTCACATTTTTCGTGTTTCAAGTTTTTAAAAACAATTAAAAACCGCTTTAAAAAAACAGAAAGAAATATATTTATCATACATTATGAAGATTTACAAAACAGATATTTGGGGAACGTATCGTCTGACCTTAAAACACAAATGCATTGAAAGATGTAGCAAGACTTTTTCTCAAATTTAAAAAAATGAAATATAGAAGTAACAAACAGTAATGAAGCTCAAAAAGGTTATTGTATAATTATTCAATAAGCCCAGAAGTGGAATACACGATCATTATGAACTGTTTGCTCTGCTCCTATTTTGTATTGTTTTATGGACTTTTAATCTTGAATACTGTGGGTCATCTCCATATATTTTACATCTGATCTGATAGATCTGTAATGTTTTGAGAAGTCTTTGTTTGTCTTGCTCAATAATTCAGAAGTAGTATATACACGATCACTATGTACTGGTCCAAAGTTGATGAAACAAGAATACTCGTTTAAAGTCATTTTTAGCTCACCTGAACCGAAGGTACTAAATGGGTAGACGTTATCTATCTGATGGGATAGAAAATATAGAAATATCAGGAGAGATTGTAGGACTGGGGATTGGTATTTTGGCAGTGTCATGTCATTTACTGGCGATCGCTAAACGTTTTAAACTATGATTTTGACCTGTAAACACCATGGGACCCAATATTTTTTTCCTGGGCTTTTTTAAATAAGTGCTTAGAATAAAGTTTCATATAATGCCTAGGATTTGTTTGAAATTAAATTAGTATAGTACTGACAGGTCAAATTATAGCTGCAGATCTGTAGCGTAATGGTTTTGTATATTTGTCTGACCATAACGCAGCAGATCCCATAATGCAAAAAAGGTGCAATTTACGGCGCAATATTTTTTGCGCACTTTTGGGAAGAATTTCTCCATTTTCAGCATCGGTCAATTAACTACCTTTCACTCCCTAATTCTAGGCACATTTTTAAACTAATCTGTATATTTTATCCATCTCCCAACCCTTTATAAGTCGTCTATACAAGTGATAAACTCGCTTGATCAAAATTATTTGTTAGATTGCTGAAAATTCACTTCAAGTGAGTTTATTGCCTGTAGAGACAAGTATAAATGGTTGGGAGGTGGATAAAATATACATATTGGCTACAGAATGTGTCTAGAATTAGGGAGTGAAAGATAGTTGATTGACCAATGCTAGAAAGTGGAGAAATTCTCCCCAAAGTGCGCAAAAAAATGTTGCCCCGTAAATTGCACCTTTTTTGCATTACGGGATCTGTAGCGTTATGGTCAAAGTCAAATATATAAAACAATAACGCCACAGATCTGCAGCTAAAATTATAGGGATTGTACAGAGTTCTATGGGAAAAATAATTTATTTAGTACTCCTTTGCCATTAATATATCTTACCGGTAATTGTTCAATGAAAATGAACTTCATTAAGCAATTGTAATTTTTTGTAAATGAATAAAGGGTTTTAACAGGAACTTTTTTTCAGGGCATGGGGGACTACTTCCTGGGGTAGAAGTTTATTTTTCTTTAACTAAGAAAGCTGAAAACAAAAGATCCACCCCTTGAAGTCTTTTGCCATAAATTGTCTTGCTGGCGTTTGGGGGATATGGGTGATTTGCATTAATTACATATTGACTCCATCGCCTTGGAAAAGCGGACAGTTCAAATGACACCAGGGTCAATGACCCTGTGACCTTGACTGTGGTTTATATGCTAAAAATAGCTTTTTCGAACTTTCGCCATAACTTTTGAACCATTAAGATAAAGATAGTGATATTATATTTGGTATGCCTACTTCACTAATTAAGTTCTTTCAAATGACACCAAGGTCAATTATCTTGTGACATTGACTGGGACCTGCTTGATTAAAAATAGTTTTTTCAAACTTTGTTGCCGCCGGGCGCACAGTGTTTCACAAACACATCTTGTTGATTATGTTCGTGAGATGAAAGAAGGGGATTTACGTTGGAAGGAGATTCTGGTAAAAAAAAGAAAAGAAAAGAAATATCCAAGATTCGAAAGATTTAAAAAACACTGAACAACATTGCATTAACCAAGAAAACTAAGTGCTAAATATTAATGTACATGTAGGACCTACCTTAATTATTCCATACTTATTTTATTATCCGAAAAATTAGAGCGATACACGTTTGCCTGAATAGATATAGTCATTGAATTATTATCAAAGTGTAACTCACTGTTTTCATAGGGGGGGGGGGGGGGGTATGGATAAATCAATTCATTTACTAGTGTGAACCACTCAAGTCACACTGAACTTTTATAATAATATTATAAAAGTTCAGTGTGACTTGAGTGGTTCACACCAGTTACCGTTTAAATTTATTTGTAAACGTATTCAGTTCCAGAGCACTAACTTACGTATTCAGTTCCAGAGCACTAACCTGGTGATATCTGCCGAGTAAAATGTATTTTAAATCTGGATTTTTGGATCCGTGCGTAAATCTAAAAATAGATAATTGTTTTGATCCGGGTGCGTCACTGGATACGAGGAAGCGAACGATTAAATATTAAGATATTTTCTTTTAATTGATGGAAAAAAAGAAACATAAAACTATATCTGAATATAGTCAGAGGGTGAGTTGTTCATTTAGATACATTAGAAGACTGTAATTTAGTGAGATACGGGTTCTTTTGTGTTGTTTATGTACTAGTGGTGTCAGTAATTATAGAGTTACCTCCCTTAGATCGACAGTACGGACAGGAATGATTGGCAACATCTGACAGATCCAGTTCTACTACATATCTTCTCTTATCTGGACAAACATGAGTTAAACAGCGTGTGTAGAACGTGCAAGGTATATCGTTTTCTATGATTCGCCTGTCTGCAATTTTCCTGACTGTCACACAACGCCAATATCTTTAAGGACAGATGATACAAACAAATGTTTTCTTTGAAAAAGATTTTATATCATGTCACAAGTTTAGAAATGTGGATGGTTCTTAGAATTTTTTCTCCTAAGAACTAGAATATGAAAAAGACTTGGGAAATATTAGTAATATTTCAATGAAAAAACGAATATAAAGAAATCACATTCAGTAAAGGTTTATAGGTAAAAATAAATTTCAGAATATGTTATCCCAGATATAGCATGACTATGTTGGGCCAACATTTGTTAAAGGTTGTATGGTTGGCGTTGGGGGAACAACGTTGGGCCAACGTTGGACCAATGTTACCAAGCCAACCTTCTCGGCCATGACGGAATTCCTATGTTGGCCCAACCTTGGTCCAACGTAAGCAACTTCCATTCACTTTAGTTTCCAAATAAGGAAGGATAATGGCGTTGGCCCAACGTTGGACCAATGTTTATAATACACCCTTAAAGAAAGTGTATTTACAAGTTGGTAGTAGTATGTTGGCCCAACTTTGGCCCATTGTTTGTAATACACCCTTAAAGAAAGTGCCTTATCAAGTTTGTAGTAGTATGTTGGCCCAACGTTGGCACAATGTTTGTAATACATCCTTAAAGAAAGTGCCTTATCAAGTTGGTAGTATTATGTTGGCCCAACGTTGGACCATTGTTTGTAATACACCCTTAAAGAACGTGTCCTATCAAGTTGGTAGTAGTATGTTGGCCCAACGTTGGCACAATGTTTGTAATACATCCTTAAAGAAAGTGCCTTATTATGTTGGTAGTAGTATGTAGGCCCAACGTTGGCCAATTGCTTGTAATACACCCTTAAAGAACGTGTCCTATCAAGTTGGTAGTAGTATGTTGGCCCAACGTTGGCACAATGTTTGTAATACACACAAGTGTTATTTTGTTTAGGTCTTTCAAAGATGGGATATTTATATTGGGCCAACGTTGGCCCAATTATTATACTTCCAACTAATTGATGGTGTTAATTTTATAATTAGCTGCTGAGCTTTAGGTTGGGACAAGGTTGGCACATTCTGAAATAATTAAAAGGACTTTCTATGTCTATGCTTATCATTGGTTGACTGCTTTTGTTTAGATATGATATTTTCAACATTTTAACTTTGCACTTAAGTGATCAAGCACCAAAGAGTGTTTTATTCTATTTTTTGAATTGTGTATATGCTTATTTATTTGTAATAACCCAGATAGCGGAACACCGTTGGCCCAATCTTACATTATGGTTCTATTATCTATGTTGAGTTACCTTGATTGGGCCAACAATGGCCCAACATGGAATATTGATAGCTGGTTATGTATAATAGTGCGCTAATGTTGGACTATGTGTTGGCATTATATCATAAAACTATAATCATGAGAGAAAATATTTGTTTGGGGATTGGCATCGGCCCTACGTTGGTCCAATATACCATGAATCTGACTGAGGATCATGGGTAGACAACAACCGGGCTACTTGTAATATCCGCGCCATTTTTAATCTGACACGAGCGAGCGTAATGAGACTGATACCTTGCATATCTGCATCCACTTTGTAAGTATTAATAATATGTTTGCCTCGGCATAGCTGAATTAACGTTTAGTTTTTAAACGATATCATATACAGATCTGTGTAAATCAGACACGGGGAAGTGCAGAGGCCAGGTGCTGTTGGGTCAACACTGTACAGATAGCATGCTAACATTGGGCCAACGTTGGGCCAATGTAATCGGTTACATCGGGCCAATGTTGGAAAATGGCATTGACCCAATTTAAGTTTGCTCATCGGCCCAATGTTGGCCCGATATGTTGGGTCAACGTTGGCCCAATGTAGAGTGTTATTTCTACAGATATTGGCCTAACGTTGCGCCAACATTGGCCCAATGAATGCGACATTGTTGGCGAAACGTCAACAAGAACATTGGGCCGATGTTGGCAAATGACGTTAGCCCAGTGTCATTTTGCTCCTTTGCCCAATGTTAGCCCGATATATTGGACCAACATTGGGCCAATGTGTATAAACATTTAATTTTTACAAATCTGTATATTAACAAATCTGATCGTCTCTACAATCAGAAATCAGAATCTACAATCAGAAATAAATCTACAACCAATCCTTCTTGAAAAATCAAGCTAGCTAAAATAAATTTAAAATTCTTATAATTTATCAAAACAAAATAAATTATCAGTGATTAAATTTTTTGTTTCTATACAAGAAAAATAAATGAAAGTATAAAAATGTGTTTTGATACAGTTAAAACAATAAATAATTTGCTCCTTTTGTGTCTATAGTAGAATACATTTCCGAAGTCTAAGTTAATTTACTTATATACACTTAACGTCGAGTACATGATCAAACATTTTTAAAATGATGAACTTGCTGAAGTTAAAACAAAATTTGTTCAGTACTAAAAATAAATTGGGTTCTTTCATTTAAAATTTGTTCATTGTAACGACAAATTTTCAATACATGTATTTTATATGGGGCAACACTGAATCAAAATTGTTGTGATGATGATTATCAAGCGTATAAATATCATTCATAAATGCCTTCATAACGCAAGCTAATCACTAAATCACACCATGAAACAAAAAAGACGGTTGTTCCTTAATTGACAGCTTAAACATATAGTGATATACTTGTAAATTTAATCGTATGTTTACTCTTTACTGAGAAAAGTAACAAATGTATTAAGTACCAAATATTACAATTTTAGTGTTACTGGAGATTCTAAAAAGACATGGAGAACACAATCAAAGAATGGCTAAGGTATGCCAAGGACAGGAATGGGGGAGGAAGAAACGGACAGAGAAGAAAAGAAGGGGGAGGAGGAGACTCGGGAAGAGGAAATGGAGACTTAGGAGAGGGATCAGATGGAAAGTGGCAGTGCCTAACTTTTTTTCTGTAATATAGTGTGACAAACCTGTAGTTCTACCCTTTTTTGTGTCTGTTTGTCGGTTATAAACACGATGCAGATGCCAGAAACATTTTTTGTGTAAGTAAACAAAATGACGGGATTCATTTTAGTATTATTTTAAGAACAGGAGGGCTTTGTTTATTTCTTAGACGTGCTTATTGATACCTGTAATTTACTGAACTTGTGCATAATTTACATCAGAGAGGGAGTATACTGTCATGTAACCCTACATGTATCGCTTGAAGTGAGCATCGACTTTTAATTCTTTATTAATGTTTTCTTCATGCACTGAGCAATAAAATTATAGTATGTTATAACTTAATTTTATATTTTGATTTCTTTTTCCTCAGCTATTTAATTAATGTAGAGCTACTTACAATGCAATACTTGTTGATGACAATTCTATGAGATATTGAGAATATGTATTACACTATCAATCTAGCATATATAGCATACAAGATAGTATTAAAGGGCTTTTACCATTAAACTGTACTACAAAACTAGTATAACCTTATTGTATATATTTGTTTGTCAATTTTGAGGACAAATGGCCAACCAGTGAAGAGCAAATGAGTTGTCATGATGGAGAGCCAATAAGATACAAACCAACGTTGGCCCAAAAATGATGTTTTCCTAATATTGAGAGAATAAGTGGCCCAACAATGGCTCAATGATATCCGTTCGTTGGTCCAACAATAAGCCAACAAGTTGGTCTGATTAAGGGCCGATGAGCAAATTACCGTTGGCCCAACATTAATTGCTTACAATGGCCCAACTGTACAAAAATGACGTTTACCCAACATTGAAAAAATACATTGGCCCAACAGTGGCCCAATATTAACTGTTACATTGGCCAAACGATAAGCCAACAAGTTGGGTTGATTAAGGGCCGATGAGCAAATTACCGTTGGCCCAACATTAGTTGCTTACAATGGCCCAATTGTACAAAAATGACGTTTGCCCAATATTGAAATAATACATTGGCCCAACAATGGCCCAATGTTAACTGTTACATTGGCCCAACATTAAGCCAACAAGTTGGTTTGATTAAGGGCCGATGAGCAAATTACCGATGGCCCAATGTTGAATTCAAACAGTGGCCCAACATAAGGAGCGTTGTTGGCCCAACAAAGGTCCAATAACATCCTGCTATCTGGGATCCTGGCGCTAAAAGTGTAATATAAACCTTAGAAAAATATACCAAGCCAGGTGAATTTTAAGAGGAAGATCGAAATTACAAAAAACTGGCAATATCACATAGGCTGATTTTAACTATTTAGCTTTTCCTAATAAATTTCACCTGGCTTGGTATATTTTTCATAAGTTTATTTTACACTTTTAGCGCCATGAAAACATATTCTATAATTTTTCACCTGTAAACCTTTACTGAATGTGATTTGTCTATATTTGTGTTTTCATTGAAATATTACTAATATTTACCAAGTCTTTTTCACATTCAAGTTCTTCGGAGAAAAAAATCTAAGAACCATCCACTTTTCTAAACTTGTGACATGATATTTAATCTTTTTCAAAGAAAAAATTTGTTTGTATCATCTGTCCTTAAATGACTAAATAAGTGATCAACGTCTTGAGCAATGATACCGTATCGGTGCAGGCCTAGTAAGCTCACCTGAGCCGAAGGCTCAAGTGAGCTTTTCTGATCACATTTTGTCCGTCGCCCGTTTAGCTGTCTCTCCGTCCGTCCGTTAACTATTTACATTTTTAACTTCTTCTCAAGTTTAAGTGTCAAGCCAATTTTAACCAAACTTGGTACTTTTCAAAGCATCCTTAAGTAAAGAGGAGTTTGAATTATTAAAATCAAAGGCATAGACCCCTCACAAGGGGAGATACATTGTAATCAAGAAAAGAAAAAAATAGGGTGGGATCATTAAAAAATCTTCTCAAGAACCAAAAAGCTGAAACGTATGTGGAAGCATCTTGGGGTAGTGTAGATTCTAAATTCAAAAATTTTGAACCCGGGGGGTAGGGCGAGGCCACAATATGGAATCCAACTGTTACATAGAAATGTATAACTGGAAAAAACTTTTAAAATCTTCTTCTCAAGAACCACTGGGTCAGAAAAGCTGAAACTTATGTGAAAGCATCCTGGGGTAATGTTAATTTTAAATTGTAAAATTTGTGACCCCCGGGGGTAAGGCGGGGCCACAATAGGGAATCCAACTTTTACATAGAAATATATTTGAAAAAAAAAACTTTTAAAATCTTCTCAAGAACCACGGGACCAGAAAAGCTTATGTGAAAGCATCCTGGGGTAATGTAGATTCTAAATTTCAAAAAAATTGTGACCCCCGGGCGTAAGGCGGGGCCATAATAGGGAATACAACTTTATATAGAAATATATTTTTAAAAAAAACTTTTAAAAGTCTTCTTCTCAAGAACCACGGGGCCAGAAAAGCTGACACTTATGTGAAATCATCCTAGGGTAGTGTAGATTCTAAATTGTTAAAATTCTGACCCCCATCGTGGGGGCGGGGGGTAGGACGAGGCCACAATAGGGATTACAAGGGCGGAATCTGGTAAAATACATTACCAAATGTACTCAGGTGAGCGATGTGGCCCATGGGCCTCTTGTTTTTAAAGGTGGTAACTTATAAATAACTAAAGCATAAAAAAGAATACTCTATCGTAGTGAATTTCAAACGCGTTTTTTTGCGTTTATTACATTACAACGCCATAACGCCTTTTGATTTTTTTTCCTGCATAGATTTATCCAATAGGCTTTTGTAGGATACACCAAATGCCATTAAAAGTTTTCTTTTGGTAGAAATGGTATCGAATAGCCCAGGATGAAAGCTTATGGAAAGAATTAACGTACAGGAATTTAGGATGTCGTTACCCTCGACATGACGTCAGCTGGAAATCGGAATTGAAGCGGCTGACTTACCATGCCCCCATCCATCTTCATCAAACGTGTGAGGGTCACCTGGATGAAATCTACTACGTCTGCTTTTCTAACAGCGGGAAATTGATAGCTACCTGTGGAGCAGACGGTATTGTGAAGGTGAGCCAAACAGGTCTAGAGAAAGCTATACTTCTTTGGCATATGACCTGATGAGTATTCTAGTCATGTGACTGTTATGTGAATAATTAGAATCCGATTCTTCGAGAAATATTTCTCAAAAGTAGCATTATTAGTACCTACCCCTAAAATACAGGCCTTGGAAGCAAATTGAAAGGGGGGAGCCTACTTGAAAGGCTAAACCAACCAAAAAAGGTAAACCTCAATTTTCAACGCCTATATTACGTATATATTTGCCAAAAAATGGGGGGGGGGGATCCGACGCCTATGTTAAATGATAAAGCCATGTGTTATATTATTCAGTATAACATACTAAGCACTATAGTAATACACAAATCATTGGTGTCGGGAGAAAATTAAAAGTGGAGGTTGGGGGGGGGGGGCTAATTGAAAGAGTGAAAAATTTCAAACCTATTAGAAAAAAAAACTTGACAAGGAAAAAAAAATGAATAATTAATAAAAGGAAAATGTGTCCACTGTCAAAACACAAATATACTCTTTCGCTGAGGGAGGGTGGGGGTTGAACTTTTTTCAGCACCATTTCCCCCCATACAATACCACTTATCCTTTTTCGACCTACAGTGCAACGTGCCTGTTTAAAGTGTGTGTGTGGGGGGGGGGAGAGAGGGGGTAAACCTACATCCAAATGTTTCAATTTCTGTATTATGTCTATCTTTGCAAAAGAAGTGGGAAACTAAGCCCTCCTGGTCCCCCGGTTCCGACGCCTATGCAAATATTGCATGCAGTTGAGGGGTATTTGAAATTTTCCGACCCCTCAAAAACCATGCATTGTCAACGTAGACTGCAAAATAGTTTTCCGGGGGGTAAAATTTTCGACGTTACATTTAATTTTATCGATATTTTTAAAATGATTGAAAATGATTTATAATGATTTCTTGTTATATACAAAGGTATGGAAATATGGTCACACCACGGCGCTTTTACACTCCCGTCAAGTAGTGGATACGCCGTCGTATGCCAACTACGTGGAGTTCAATGAAGCTGAAACGCATCTAATCATGAACTGTATGATGAGAGAGGATTCGGAGGAGGAATCACAAGCCGCACTGGCCGTGCTCGCCATTGAAAAAGGTCATTCTTGGTTCCCCTACTTGTAGATTTTAACAGAACATGTCCTGTACACCTGTACATTTATATGTGGTATGACAGTTAGGATTTGATTTTATCTGTTTAGGGCTTGCAGTGGTGGCGGCGAGGCATTCGTGGTTCTCTTATTTTAGAGGAACTTGGCTCACTAGCGACACTTTCCTTTTAGCCGATGTGTCGACATACTTTTTCTCCAATGATAATGTGAAGTTAGTCAGTTGTAAGGTGAGTAGCATTTAATACAGGTACGTGTGTACTTACTGATTCTTTTTTACGCTCAAATTGACTTTCGGTCTCTTCCATTCAATCAGTTCTATGAGGAAGAATTAGAAAACCCGGAACTTTATAAGCGTCCTCTTGTGGAAAATCTAACGGATGACAATGTGGAATTATGGAGTCTATTAGAAATGATAAACGATGGGTATCGACCCCATTTAGTGAAGGTCATTGAGTGGTCCAAATGGAACCGAGATTCTCCAATCGAACGCATGGCGTCTTCTCTTCCAGGGGAGAGAGTGGTGATTATCTACCAGCAGAGTCTGGAGTGGGACATCGTGCACAGACTGGTGTTCTATAAAGTGGACATATACTCGGAGACCCCCAGTGTTACAGAACCGATCAAAATAATAATGATCAACAGCGAGTGTGTGGGAGTCAATCTCTCAGCGGATCACCGGTAAGGAACGGCAGACAATCATTCAATTTGACGGGGGTGGGGTTGTTCTGACTATGTGATTTTTCATGTTTGATTTATTACAAAATTACTAAAAATACTACTTGTTATTCCACAGGTATGCAGTGTACAACTCAAGAAGGATTTGTGTAGACGGCTGGTACGAACAAGATGTCGACACAATGGTGATCAATTTAGCAAACATTGGAGAAAAACCGGAGGTGTTTGAAGGAAACAAATCTTTAGAAAAGTCAGCTAAACTATTTTACCTTTTCCCTAGCATTTCTTCTGATTTCCTTGCAAGGTATTTATCATTAATGTTTATCTTTAAACAATCTTTAAAAATTACGCTTTCTTATTTCCGAACTACAATGTTTTTTTTTTTATTTGTTTCTTTTGTTCATAAAGCGGATCTGAACAAGATGTTGCTTTTCTTTGGGATCGTCATTCGAAACACGTGATCGCTACATTACCTCATACACTTCCGGATGCGAAAAATGGAGTGGGTGCTGTTGCCTTTCATCCACATGACCCGGAAGTCTTAATTAGCGTAGCAGATGATTGCAGAGTTAGGATTTGGACGTCCAAAAACAGGGAAAGACAATTTAAGCTGCAGAGTGATATACCAAACTGTGAATAATATATTCACCTTACATAGTGATATTAATTAATTTAAATGAATACTTGTTAGCAATACGTTCTATTTCCACTATGGAAGAGTTATAATTCTTAGTGCGCTCTTTTGTGAAAAAGTCGGAGAATGTACAAATCTCGCGAGATTTCTGGGACAAACGAAACATAAACATGTGAACAACACGTTGAATGTCGATGAACAAATCCTAACAAAGTGCATATGAAATATTTTATTGTTGTGGACTTTATTTAAATCAAGAGTAGAGATGACGAGGATATTAATTTACATCTTTTGGTGATCGTATGTATCTATTTATCGTAATGGTACATTTAAAGTCAATACACATACCTCGGAAATGTCGTGTTTTTAATAATGGACGATAAAGTTAGGGTTTTCGCTCTTTTTCATATGTCTTTTAGTTAATCTATTCTTTAGTTAGAACAACAAATGCACTTAACATTTAAAATTGGATTGATACTGCAGCTGGCATGTTTTGCATTATCCACAATGCCATGCTGTCCCAGTCAGACGACCAAACGCGCCTCTATTTCTGAAGAGTTCACTAATGGAAATACAACGTATTAAGTCAAAAATATCACAATGTTATGCATTTTTAACACAGGCACTTGTTTCATATACAGGGCATCCCTTGTATACGAAACAAGTGCCAAAAATAAGTAGTGGTACCCCGTATACGAAACAAGTGGTAAAAATAAGTAATGGTGCCCCGCATACGATACAAGTGCCTGTGCGCCGTATGCTAAGGGCTTATATGAGGAGAGTAGCGTATCAGAAACCCGTGGCAAGTGAAGATGATTTTACCGAAATTTTCAGCAAATAAAGGAAAATATTTGATACGATGTCATTACAGAATGAAGTTTTTTTTATGCCCCCGTAATCGAAGATTCAAGGGTTTTAATTACCGTCTTCCTTGGAAGACGGTATTGTATAGTTGAAGTTTTTTACAGTCTTCGGACTATGCACTTCCTCTCTTTTGTGATTGGTAGAAAATGCATGATGAGAAAATTTTCAATTATTTCATTGGTTGAAATGCTGTTCAAGGCAAGGGAGATAACTTTCTGATGATCTAATTTTCGTACGACTTAACAAGTTTGCAAGATTTTCAATCTTAAAAAAAAATGACAAAACGAACAACAAAATCAGCAGTAATTAATTCCTAATAACATGATTTTTTGTATAGCAAAAAATAAAAAGATCTCTTTAACTTCATTATAAATAAAATTTGATTTTTATTGCTTGCAGGCTTTGCAATTTGTTATTATTCTTTTCCCTTTTCTTGTTTGAAGAAGGAAATGGAATCAGCCAGGTTTGCCGAAAGCTCTCGGCGAGTCAAAGTTTACGGAGATGACCGAGCGACAACCGTGGTAGGGCTAATGCCAGTAAAAAGCTAATGTAGAAATACAAAATTAAGAAATTCAAAAGAATTATACGGCCTGATAGGTGTAGATCAGTTTACAGTTTAAGATTGTTGCTAAAGACGGGAAGCTTTTTTAAAAAGCTCTACTTGTTTTATTTCCTGTCTGTTATTCTGTGTGACCGAAAAGCAAAACCTGTAACTTTGTCTAAAACTTTTGAGTGGGAGGGACTATGGCTTTCATATTTCACAGATGTACTCCATGTGATATGACCTTTCTTTTTGGCATCACCTTTGATTTCGTGACCTTGGAGTTTGACCCACTTTAACCAAAAATTCCGGGTTCTTAACATAGCCATAACTTTTGAATATTTATACCCCGCTGCGAAGGAGAGGGGGTACTATACTGTTTTACCCTCGTGTCTCCCTCCGTCTGTGTGTCTGTCCGTAACAAATTTTTGAGGGCATTTTTCTAAGTGTGTTCTATAAAATCTAATGAAAGATCTGAATTTATGTTTGAATTATCAGACGAATACAATAATTTTTATGTTTTCATACAGCAAATTGTATATACATTTTTTTTTTTTTTTTTTAGAAATTCTCATTGATGTAGTATATACTAGTATGTTGTATTTGATGTTTTGTAATTCAAATCTCCAAATGGAGGAAATAAAGAATGAATAAATGAATGAATGAACAGTAACTTTGATGTAAAGATTCTCTAATTTGTTTACATCATAAAAATGCCTCTTATAGTTTTAAAACACTTGTCTTTCATTAACTTTAATTGTGTAGGTTAATACATGTATTTTAAAAATATCCTTCTTTTACAAAAATGGTTCCCATATACTAGTATCTTGTTTCTTTACGATTTTGTGAGAACTTTTTTAATTGAATACTGTATAATTTGGTTTTATAAATTCAAATACAATTAAAAATTGAATTGTAATAAATAATTTTGAAATTACAGGTTCTGAATGAACTTTTCTCAAAAAGTGGACAAGTGACATACATTAAAATGAATCTTTACAGATCTCACTTTTTTTAATATTCTTTAAAGACAATATTACTTCACCATAATGAACATTTTTGTATCTGATTGCTTGCTTGTTTTTAAAATACGACATAATATTGACAACATAATGCATCACTGCGGTTCTAAGCAATCAGCGCTCAATAAAAGTAACATTCTTTGCACTTTCATAATTTTGAAGGACGAGAAAGGCTGTCGGAATCCCTGTCTAACTCACGTCATTTGTCATACATATTAACATTTTTCAGGCGCTTTTAGATGATTTTTTTAGCGAAACTGCTTTGCATACCTCAAAATCCTGAAGATAATCACAATTAAAAAATCTGGAAATGTGACGTATTATTAGGAGAACTCAGCGTTGCTCGTTACTCATGTTTATTGGTTATATCTCATTTCAGAGCTTAGCGTGGGACTTCAGCGAAGGAGACGGAAAATTAAGATGTTCTGTGATAGAGTTCAGATTATCTTATAATTAGATATCGTCTGAGGTTACAGGGGAACAGCAACTGTTTATACGGCTCCGGGAAATACCAAGGCTCTCCTGGGAAATATGTATGTAAATCCACGACTTTAGGTGATCTATAATTCTAGTACTGTGACATCATTGGAATCCCTTTCGGTCTGTGATTTCTCAAATATAGTCTTCTATAATTTTAGAAGTATTTCTGTCGGATGGGTGTTACATATGAAAATGACACACTGGATACTAAACCTATACCATCACTGGAGTATACAATAGTAGCCGTAGGCCTGCCCCTGCTTATATTCATCATCGGGCTCGCGGGTAATATCTTGGTCATCGTTGTGATTGTTAGAAGGAGGAGTCTCCAAACCCCCACTAATTGTTACCTCCTAAGTCTGTGTTTCGCTGACTGTATCCTCCTGCTCTCCTCAAATCTTCCAACCATTCCCGAGCCCCTACTTCCGGCAGAAGATTGGCCTTATGGATCCTTCATGTGTACATTGTGTGTGTTTCTTGGATATCTGGGGGCAAATGTTTCCTCACTCTCCATTGGTGCCTTTACGGTGGAGAGATACATTGGGATATGTCATTCCTTGAAAGCTCAGACAATCTGCACGGTCAGCCGTGCGCGAAGGATAATTCTAGCGCTATGGACCATTGCCGTGTTGTATTGTTCTCCGTGGCTTGCCTTGGCCAAAGTTGTTCCTACTTATCGGAACAACACCTTGGTCTACAGTTGTACCTACACATTAAAACGATACTACTATGGGATCTACTATGTTTTTGATTTCCTGGTGTTCTATGTTGTGCCTCTTGGTCTATCTTCTGTGCTTTACTTTTTCATGATTAGATTGCTATTAAAGGATGGGGCTCCAAGAACACACGAAGATCGATTCCTTCGACATAGAAGCAGAGGGGTGGTGGCCAGAATGCAGGTAAGGTTGCTTATTCTAATTTCTTAGATACAGACATTAAAGCAAGTACAAGTCGCTTTGGATACTTGTATTCTAAATGCTAATGTATTTTTCTAATCGTTACTGTCCGTTGAAACCCAGAGGCAACAAGACAAATTTAGTTTGATTTTACTGAAAGAGGTTGTTAACACTTGTACACTATCACATTGACTGCTTTTTGTGAAGAGCAGAATAATTTCCTCAAAAGAGTTGGATAACTGACGAACAATGAGACGCAAACATCAAATTCTTTTGAATCACTTGCGAAATATTTTTTTACTGAACATGCACTGCAATGCTAAATCGCAATTCCTGATATCGTTGTACTCGTAGAATAAAAGAATAATGTATGATTAGCTCCACATGATATGTATGAAATAATCAATTATTTTTGTTCGGAGGTCTACCTTAATTTCTTGAGGAATTATGTAGGAAAACACAGATTTAATAAACTCAACAAGTC